>NC_133101.1:45295207-45397741 GCF_022965805.1 Primulina eburnea | reverse complement strand
AACCACGTGAGGCCACGTTTCAAATTACTATTCATGAATGACATTAATTAAATGCATGATTTTATTAGTCACATCAATTAATATGGAATACTTATCGAATAATCAGTTGACTTATTGGATAAGATCAGTTAAGTCAGCAACTAAGTGAGCAGTTTAAAACTGAGTTAGTTCAGTTGAAGAGCAACTGATTATTGTCTTATTAGTTAACCATTTAAATTCGATATCCCCCCTCAATAAATGCATATAAATAAGAAAGGATAGAAGAAACTTAGTCTAAATCAGTCAAGTGCATTCTGTTTACTTATGTCTCTTTGTCTTCTTCTATTTCTTCAGTAAGAGTCTGTCCATAAATAAGATTATTTTCATTAGATAATAACAACACCAATTAATCAGATAAATAGAGCGAGCAGTTCCAACAACACTCTTCCTGCATCAAAACTTCGTCATTTGGAGAGTTTGAAGGAAGCTATAGAAGAGCTTGTCTTGTTGAAATTCATGTCCACCTAGACTAAAGTACAAGACCTCCAAACTATTCAGCGAGATAGATTGGTTCATATTGATAAATAGAGGGCAACTGAGATAAAGTATAAAAGGTGTATTGATGTGATCCACACTTCAGATCTTGCTACTGATGAATGTCTGTTGGAGTTGATGTTGTTGAAGAAGCAGAGAGTGTTGGAAAAGATTGTCTTCTCGGAAAGCTACAGAAGAATTTTCCTGTAATGAATTGTCTAGTTTGATCTCTCCTTGGCTAGATGTTGTAGAAAGGGAAATAACTAGTGTAACATGTGAAAGATATTATCAATAAATTTGTTATTTCGATTCATTTATGTTTCATTTTCTGCATGCTAACTGATATTGACTAATACAACGGACTAACTGATAATCAATCAACTGAATGATAATTAGCAATAACTGACATATCATCATTAAAACAAATATAATTAATACATATCAATTAAACCAAGAATATTGCGAAAATGAGGAAACTTAGTATCGGGTAATGGTTTGGTGAAGATATCAGCTGCTTGTTGATCAGTTGGTATGTATTCCTGTCTGATTGTCTTCTCTAGAACATGATCTATGATGAAATGGTGTCTAACATCAATATGCTTAGTCCCTGAGTGAAGAACTGGACTATATGTAATCGCAATTGTGCTTGTATTATCACAAAATATTGGTGATTCTTTTGCAATGACTCCATAGTCTTTCAATTGTTGCTGAACTCAGTGCAGTTGAGCGCAGCCAGCTTCCAGAAGCAAGATATTTTGCTTCAGTTGTGGAAGTAAAAATGGATGTTTGCTTCTTGTTGAACCACGAAATCAGACTGTCTCCTAGAAACTAACATGATCCACTAGTGCTTTTACGATCAAGCTTACACCCTGCATAATCTACATCTGAATAACCAACTAAATTGAATGATGAGTCCTTAGCATAGCATAAGCCTACATTTTGTTTGTCTTTAAGATATTTCAATATACGTTTGGCAGCTAAAAAGTGTGATTGCTTAGGATTTGCCTGAAATCTGGCACACATTCAAACAACAAATACAATATCAGGACGACTAGCAGTTAGGTATAATAAGGAAACTATAAAACCTCTGTAGAGTATTGTCTCAACTTATATTCCCCTTGATCATTATCTAATTTAATCAAGAACTCATGGGAGTATTTGTAGCTGAACATGTCTCCATGCCAAAGTTCTTGAGCAATCTTTCGTGTATTTGGTTTGACTGATAAAAATACCAGTTTCCAGTTGTTTCACTTGCAGACCGAGAAAGAATGTCAGTTCACTCATCATACTCATCTCGAATTTTCCCTACATTAACTTGGAAAATTTCTCGCATAATTTGGGGTTAGTTGACCCAAAAATAATATCATCAACATATATTTGTACAAGTAAAATATGATCATTCTTTGAAAATTTTAACAGAGTCTTATCAACTGATCCTACAGTATAAGTTAGAAATTTTGAAAGTGTTTCATACCAAGCTCTTGGAGCTTGTTTAAGACCATATAGAGCTTTGTTCAAATAATAAACATGATCAGGAAGAGATTGATTAACAAAACCTGGTGGTTGTTTAACGTATACTTCTTCCTGCAACTAACCATTCAGAAATGCACTCTTCACGTCCATTTGGTAGACTTTAAAGTTCTTGAATGAGGCATAAGCAAGGAATATTCTGATTGCTTCCAGTCTTGCAACTGGTGCATATGTCTCGTCGTAATCTATTCCTTCTTCTTCCATGTATCCTTGTGCTACAAACCTCGCTTTATTGCGCACAACTGAACCATCTTCGTTCAGTTTGTTTCTATACACCCATTTAGTACCTATAACAGTTTTAGAAACTGATCTTGGAACTAAGTTCCAGACATCGTTATGGGTAAACTGATTTAGCTCTTCTTGCATAGCATTTATATAGTTAGGATCAGCAAGAGTTTCATCAGTTTTTGTTGTTTTAGTTGGGAAACAAAAGCTTAATGAATAAATAAATTGTTCATTTGATGTCGAGTTCTTACCAGATTAGATGGTTTACCTATCACCAATTCTAGTGGATGATATTTTTTCCATCTTTATTCAATATTTTTTGTATCGATTTCAGCAACTTTTATACTTGGAAACTGAATGTTCTTTTCATTTTCAGTTGCTTCTGCTTCTGTTGGTATTATCATTTTTTTCTACCAATTGATTATCAGGAACAAATGTCTTGTTCAACTGATTGATTCCGCACTTCTGGTTCTGATATTTGAAGGATATTTCGATTGATGTGATTTTCATCTTCACTATCATCCTCCAAATTGATATTTGTAAAGCGATCACTTAGCTCAACTGGATCAGTTGGCTTACCTGTTAGCACAAATTCATCAAATACCACATGAATTGACTCTTCGACATTCAAATTGCATTTGTTAAAGATTCTATAAGATTTACTAACTGATTAATAACCAAAACATATTCTCTCTGCAGATTTAGCATCAAAAGCTTTTAAATAATTTTTCCCATTATCGAGAATTAAACATCTGCACCCGAATATTTTAAAATAAGATACCACACTTTTACGGCATACCAGATCTCATATGGAATTTTCAAATGATTTTTATTAATCATCGATCCGTTCTGAGTGTAACATGAACTGTTTACTGCTTCTGCCCCAAACCTCTGAGAAATGCCAGAATCAGCAAGCATTGTTCTAGCAACTTCTTTAAGAGTTCTATTTCTTCACTGAGCTACACCATTTTGCTGAGGTGTTCTAGCTGCTCAGAGCACATGCTTGCTCGCAGTATTTTCAAAAAAATATGAAAGACTTTGATTGATGAATTTAGTCCCTTGATCAAACCTTATTCTATCAATACCAACTGATTTTTCATTTAATAATCTTTTGAAAAGTTTAATCAGTTGTGCAGCAGTTTGGTCTTTTGATTTTAAAAAGATAACCCGAGTAAATCTTGAAAAATCATCAACAACCACGAAGGTCTATTTCATTCCCCCTAAAATCATGCTAGTATGGGACCAAAAAGATCTATATGCAGCAGTTCTAAGCATCTGGAGAATGATTTACTCCCCTTGTTTTTAAATTAAGATCTTACTTTCTTACCAATTTGACATGCTGAACAAATTTTATCCTTTGAAAAATATATTTTGGGCAAACCATTTACAAGATAATGGTTACTTATATAAGCAATGGACTTAAAATTTAGGTGGTTCAACCTTTTATGCCATAACTAGTTCTTAAAAGATTTTGAAGCTATAAAACACATTGATGCATTAGGTTGATCGGTCCAACTAACTTTGTAAGTATTTTCACAACGATTACCAGTTAAAATGATCTCATCAATTGAGTTTCTAACTGGGCAAGTGTTTATGTTGAACTGAACTGAGAAATTGTTGTCGTATAACTGACCGATGCTAATCAATTTATACTTCAAATTCTCAACTAGTAAGACATCTTTGATAATAAAGTTATCATGGATAAGCTTACTCTTACCCACACTTTTATCTTTAGATGTCTCCAAAACTGATATTTGGATTAGTGTATTTGATCCGTTGGGATAACAAGTTTGCATTCCCTGTCATGTGCCGCGAGCATCCACTGTCCAGATACCAGATTGATTCTTTGTTTGTACCTGTCACCTGCAATCACACACAATGAATAATTTTGGTACCATATCTATATGGGTCATAAACTGATTAGACATTTAGGAATCCAGACTTGGATAATTTTTGATAGGATCGGTTATTGACTAAGGAGTGTTTAGAAGGGGGAGGTTGAATAAACACTTCTAGGAATTTAAAAGTTCTTCGAAAAAGGTAGTTCAGTTTTATTACAAACTGAACTAAGTATCCCGTCGGTCAATAACAATCAGCTAAACTGAATAATCAGTTGCGGAAAGTAAACTGATTGAAAGATAGAGTATCTAACTGAAAATGAAAAACTGAAGTAAAGACAACACAATATTTTTCTGGATCTTCGGAGATTTGAATAACTCCTACGTCACCCCTTCTATCTCAAGGATAGGATATTCACTAAAAGACTTTGATCGAATACAACACTTGTACAGACCCACTTCAGTTAGGACTTGTAGTAGCCCGAATTCCAAATTGGGTAATTAACGGAGTAATGGTGATTAAGAAGGTTTAATGTGTAATTTTGACCGAGTCATGATCGGACGGACCGAAGATGGTTCGGAAGCACCGAAGAGTTCGTAAGGTCCGAAGTGAGTTCGGTGGATCCGATCATTAGGTGTCAAGAGTTGATCGACACGTGGGAGTTCGGACGTTCCGAAGTGTAGGTTCGGTGGATCCGATCATGAGGTGTCAAGAGCAGCTGGACACGTGCATGTTCGGACGGTCCGAAGTGTATGATCGGAGGATCCGATCATGAGCTGTCAAGAGCCGATCGACACGTAAGAGTTCGGACGTTCCGAAGAGGGTTCGGACGATCCGAACATGGCCTATAAATAGTGGTCGGATTTCCTCATTTTGACTCGCCAATTCAGAGAATTCCATAGCATTTCAGTCGTTTCTGACAGGTTCTAGTCTTGTTCCGAGATTTGGGCACTAGCGGGGAGCTGCTGGTCTTGTAGCAGAGCTGTGCTCTAGTTGGGAGCTAGCGGCATCAGCGGGCTAGCGACGGACGAAGGTTTGGAATTTTATCAGTATTTATCTCAGGATTATCTAGTTAAGTCTGGTAGATAAGTTTAGTGATGGTTTTCACTTGATGAATAGGCTTGGATTAGACCTGTTGTCTGGTTGTTCCAGTGAATTAGGATTGCTGTGATAGAGGTACGAAAGTACTATCCGAGATATCCTGGTTGAGTATACATTCATATATGTGTTGCATGATTATGTGGTGCATTGATATATGTCATATGATGCATGCTATTATGTCACGTTTATTACTGCACGTTGCATTTCATGTTGAGCCGTATTCTCCTTTGAGATAGCCTTTACTGTTGAGCTGTATCTCTTTCAAGATAAGCTATATCTTGGGGCCGCTCAGCCCTGTCTTGTGGACGCATGGACACCGAGAGTACACAGTGGCCGACGGGTCGGGAGGGCTTCGGTGGTCCGGGACATTTTAGGTCCACGTCTGTCTTGTAGTGGATGCAGTGACCCAGAGGTGTACCGCGCGGCACTATCCACTTGGCGCCTCTAGACTGAGCATTGTTGAGATCCTTTTGTGACTCCTGTTTCTTGACTACCCCGGTATCATGATCATAGCATGTGCATTTCATATAGGTCTGTATACTCATACTTTTGTACTGGGCGTTCTTATCGCTCACGTCCTCGGTTTTGTTTATTCTTGGACATCCCATTTCCACGGGGCAGGCCTCAGGTTGGACAGCTCAGGAGGAGCAGGAGGAGGACGTGAGTATCTGGTTGGTTTAGTTTATCGGTTTTTTGTTGACTATTTCCGCTGTTATCTCTGATTATTGTTAATTAGGTTAATTGCATGCTTAGTTCTTGATTAGTAGGTGATTCTGGAACGTGTCACTACATTTATGGTATCAGAGCATGCATACGATTTTGGGATATAGATTTCTGTTTTGGGATTTCCGTTGACCAATTTACTAGTTCCTCATTCTATGTTGTAGCGATGGCTGACCATTTTGGTGATGAGAGTAGTCAGGGAAGTGTAGGTCGTTGGGGTGACCAGGACGATCATAGACGTCATCGTGAGCATCGTCATCGTCGGGATGGTCCTAGGCATTTTGATTTGCATCGTTTCATTCAGATGGGGCCTAAGCCTTTAGTTGGCGGTGAGACTCCCGATGATGCGGAGGATTGGTTAGAGCGCATGGAGAGTTGTTTCGTTTTGTTCATCCTCTAAGCTTGATTTCGAGGACGAAATCGTTTTTAAGGGGGGGAGAATGTAGTAGCCCGAATTCCAAATTGGGTAATTAACGGAGTAATGGTGATTAAGAAGGTTTAATGTGTAATTTTGACCGAGTCATGATCGGACGGACCGAAGATGGTTCGGAA
Organism: Primulina eburnea; assembly: GCF_022965805.1. Classification (NCBI taxonomy): domain Eukaryota; kingdom Viridiplantae; phylum Streptophyta; class Magnoliopsida; order Lamiales; family Gesneriaceae; genus Primulina; species Primulina eburnea. The sequence continues at coordinate 45,391,258 of NC_133101.1, read as the reverse complement.
GCACCGAAGAGTTCGTAAGGTCCGAAGTGAGTTCGGTGGATCCGATCATTAGGTGTCAAGAGTTGATCGACACGTGGGAGTTCGGACGTTCCGAAGTGTAGGTTCGGTGGATCCGATCATGAGGTGTCAAGAGCAGCTGGACACGTGCATGTTCGGACGGTCCGAAGTGTATGATCGGAGGATCCGATCATGAGCTGTCAAGAGCCGATCGACACGTAAGAGTTCGGACGTTCCGAAGAGGGTTCGGACGATCCGAACATGGCCTATAAATAGTGGTCGGATTTCCTCATTTTGACTCGCCAATTCAGAGAATTCCATAGCATTTCAGTCGTTTCTGACAGGTTCTAGTCTTGTTCCGAGATTTGGGCACTAGCGGGGAGCTGCTGGTCTTGTAGCAGAGCTGTGCTCTAGTTGGGAGCTAGCGGCATCAGCGGGCTAGCGACGGACGAAGGTTTGGAATTTTATCAGTATTTATCTCAGGATTATCTAGTTAAGTCTGGTAGATAAGTTTAGTGATGGTTTTCACTTGATGAATAGGCTTGGATTAGACCTGTTGTCTGGTTGTTCCAGTGAATTAGGATTGCTGTGATAGAGGTACGAAAGTACTATCCGAGATATCCTGGTTGAGTATACATTCATATATGTGTTGCATGATTATGTGGTGCATTGATATATGTCATATGATGCATGCTATTATGTCACGTTTATTACTGCACGTTGCATTTCATGTTGAGCCGTATTCTCCTTTGAGATAGCCTTTACTGTTGAGCTGTATCTCTTTCGAGATAAGCTATATCTTGGGGCCGCTCAGCCCTGTCTTGTGGACGCATGGACACCGAGAGTACACAGTGGCCGACGGGTCGGGAGGGCTTCGGTGGTCCGGGACATTTTAGGTCCACGTCTGTCTTGTAGTGGATGCAGTGACCCAGAGGTGTACCGCGCGGCACTATCCACTTGGCGCCTCTAGACTGAGCATTGTTGAGATCCTTTTGTGACTCCTGTTTCTTGACTACCCCGGTATCATGATCATAGCATGTGCATTTCATATAGGTCTGTATACTCATACTTTTGTACTGGGCGTTCTTATCGCTCACGTCCTCGGTTTTGTTTATTCTTGGACATCCCATTTCCACGGGGCAGGCCTCAGGTTGGACAGCTCAGGAGGAGCAGGAGGAGGACGTGAGTATCTGGTTGGTTTAGTTTATCGGTTTTTTGTTGACTATTTCCGCTGTTATCTCTGATTATTGTTAATTAGGTTAATTGCATGCTTAGTTCTTGATTAGTAGGTGATTCTGGAACGTGTCACTACAGGACTTATCTACTGCCTAAACTGAAACTCTTAGTATAATACAATGATCTCTGTGAGTAACTGAACTTAGCACTTATTGAATTATCAATATTACAGAGTGCTAGTTTGCTCAACTTGTAGCCTTGATTGCTACGAATAGATCTAATAAGAGTGAGCTGAGATTTTGACAGAGTAATAGTAAGTTTGAGATTGATAGATCGTCGTCGTTCTTCAACTGCTCTTTAGTCATATTTATAGACTTATCTTTCAACGGTAACTTTTGAATTTATGTATCCGTTGATTGCCACTTCATCATTTCTTGGACAGTGTTCTTGATTGCTACTTCATTATTGATTGTAAAACGGCGTTTTAATTTCAATAGCCGAAATACGTTGTTCTATGTGGTGCGGCTTTCCATATTCAGTTGATGTCTGATATGTCTTTCTGTCTGTTGAATGATCTTTCCCGAGGTATCTTCAGTTGAGAGACTTTAATATTTTCGGCTGAATGTTTTAACTGATCAGTTCTCAACTGATCAGTTTGTGTCAGCTGATTTCAGTTGATCAGTCCAGCTGCCGAATATGCTTTCGCGTATTAGTTTATTTAATCGATTGATTTATGTTTTTGTCAAACTCCAGAATTTAGTTTCCAACAATTTCCCCCTTTATGGTGTTTGACAAAACCAAGAGATTTGACTCAGCTCTTTGTTGATAATAGATTACGCAACTGAATCATAGAATAGCTGGGTTCCTTGTAGATAATATAAAGTCTGAGAAAATGATATCAGTTGATAATAATAGTCTGATTAATTTTTCAACTAATTCTTCAGCACAACTGAATCATAAAATAACTGGACAAATGATATCAGTTGCTTCAGCTGCTTTCCCCCTTTTTGTCAAATACCTCCATTTTGTCTGAGAGCCTTCTAACATCGATGGATAGAAGTTTTACATCTGAGGAGATACTTGTGGCCATAGTAGTAAAAGAAGTTTGCAGTAATTCTATCTTCTTTGAGACGAAGGTTTCCAGTCGCCCAATTCTTTGACTGTTTACATCCTGATTTGTAGAGAGAAAGTTGAATAGTCCCTTCTTCAAATCCTTTACAGTTTGGATAAGAGAGTCCATATTGGCTTGAAGTTTATTCAGTTTCTCTAAGTTGGATTCATGTGAATGGTCCAGTTTTAGAGTGTGAGATAGTTGTGTGTTCTGAATTTTGGAGATGGTAGAGATCATTTGCTCCATATTATTCTATAAGTGCTGAACTTCTTCCAAGACAGTTGTGTGTTCTGAATTTTTAGCATGGAACACCTTGAATCTTGATAATCTGTCAGAATCATCAGCAATTAACCCTTGGTTTTTCAGCAGATAACTGAGCTGGACAGCAAAACCTTTGGATTGCTTAGCAGAAGAGAACATGTTCTTCAAAATAGTGAATAGAAAATGCTTCCAGTTGATTCGTCGTCCAGTCATGATTACGGTGATGAGTTGAAACTTTTCCAGCGTCAGAGCAGCAAACGACCCAGCCTTCGCAAAAAGCCCTTTGGCTACAATGTCTGCCAGCAGTTGCACCTCGTGCTTTAACTCCTTTTTGGGATCGGAAACTTTGATTTTCCGTCCATCTGCAGAGAGTAAAGTTTGCATCTCTTCGATTTCCGATGCTTTGATCTCAGAAATTTGTGCTAGCCCATCAGAAGGCAGTGAAAATAAATCTCCAAAAGAATCTTCAGAGATGATCATTAGTTTGTTATTGATGGTAGCAGCAATGTTTTCATCAGAATTGATGAATCCTGTTGAATAGAAGTCGTGAAGCTCTTTGGGATAAATTTCCTGAGCGTAGAGACCCAAAAAGGGTTTTAAGCCTGCTGATTCCAGTTGCTGAAATACTTTCTTTACATCAGCGTTTGTAATGGACATAATTGAGTTGAAGTTGATAGCCATGGCGTTCAAAAGATGTGCTGGAATCTGATTTGCCATTTGAAAGTGTTAGAAATTCTGATATCTCTCAAGATAAAAATTAAGAGAAATGAGAGTTCTTTAGAAAGATAAAATTCTCGTAAAGGAAAACTGAAATGAAGCGGGAAATAGTATTTTATGACTGTTTGAATTTTCGGACACGTGTCAGTCCAGTAAAATTTTTGAGTAAAAATATGTGTACGTGTACTATAATCGTGTGTGTAAAATAATGAGTGGTTAAAAATGTATACACGTTATAAACTGAAATTCATCATGAATTAGCAGACAGTCATGTCATTTGATGTGGAATATAATAGGTTTAATTATTTAACTTTCATGAGAAGATTAGTTGAATAATCAACTGAACGATCAGTTAGGGAAAACTGATTCCTTTCAGTTGAGAATTCACTAACAACTGTCTTCTCAGTTAACTTCTTAAACCTTCATTCCCCCTAAATAGATGCATTAAATAAAATAATCCTGATAAAAAAAATCCCAAGGTTTGGTAGTGTAATCGTCTTTTGAAGGAGTGTCCTTTCATCTTCTTTGACCTGGCCTATAAATAAGAATAGAGAAGTTAGTCACAAGCATCAGCAGAAAATACTCAAAGATAAATGGCAGGAGCAAATAGTTCAAACATTGATCCTTTTTCACTGGAAGCACAGAAAGCTGCTATAGAAGTCAAAGTTTTCTATGCTAGTCTTCCCTACTAGGAAGAATTACTGAAGCTCGAGCTCCTGTATAACTCGGGAAAGGTTACTTCGTTCAGGCGGATGGCCCAACTGAGAGAGGTGCGAGAGCACTTAAAGATTTCTGCAGAGGTGGATGCCTTCAAGGAAGGCCATCTTTATGAGCTGATGCTGCGCAAAGAGTTGGAGATTCGTAACAGAATCGCTTCTTCACACAGTTTCTCCAAAACTTCGTCCTCAGCACTAGCTGTTTGGATGAATATGTGGATAGCTAGTGTGAAGGAAACTTATGATAATGTAATCCTTTCAAATATTTATGGATGAATAAAATATTTAGTGCATCGTTTTGTTTATTTATGTACACAATTATCTGTTATATGATCTAATGAAATGCTAACAGTCATCAGTTTTGATAAGTAAATAAATGAACTGATGAAAAACTAATTTTCATAAGTTGATAATGAAACAATTAATAAAATTCGAACTGTCATCAGTTGATAATGATCAACTGATATCTTAAATGTCCTCGGTAAATGTGAGAGATGCCTTAATTGACTTGTGCTTCTTCAACTTCTTCAACAACTTTTTCCTATAAATGAGATGATAGTGATTAAAATGTGATTCCACATTAGTTCAAAAATATTTCAACATGTCTGATTCTGATGCATGCAGTAGCACTCACGTTCATGTGACTGATCAGTCAGCGCCTCGCTTAACTGAAATTAAAAGAAAAATGGAAAGATATGTCTTTCAAAAGGTATTGACAACCTGGGAAAAGATTTATGAGTTAAATGATTGGGTTAGGGCATGGCTAGATACAGTTGGATCTATGATTTCTTCTGTAAATTGGGAACGTTGGTATTCTTAGTGAAATATTATTCTCAATTTGTTGTGTTCTTATTTTCTGCACTTAATTCTGTTAGTGAAGTTATATTACTAATAATATCTTAAGATAAATAAATTAAACCAAGAATATTTCGGAAATAAGAAAACTTAGCCTCTGGTAATGGTTTTGTGAAGATGTCTGCTACTTGATGTTCCGTTGAGACGTATTCTAATCTGATGTTCTTCTTCAGTGCATGATCTCTGATGAAATGATGTCTGACATCTATATGCTTAGTTCTGGAGTGAAGAACTGGATTGTATGTAAGAGCAATTGTACTCGTGTTGTCACAGAATATTGGTGATTCCTTTGCATCAACACCATAATCTTTCAGTTGTTGCTGAATCCAGAGTAGTTGTGCATAGCAGCTTCCAGCAGCAAGATATTCTGCTTCAGTTGTGGAAGTTGCTATGGATGTTTGCTTTTTACTAAACCAAGAGATCAGTCTGTCTCCAAGAAACTGACATGATCCACTTGTACTTTTCCGATCAAGCTTGCATCCTGCATAATCTGCATCTGAATAACCACTAAATTGAAAGATGAGTCTTTAGAGTACCATAATCCAACATTTTCCGTGCCTTTAAGATATCTCAAGATACGTTTGGCAGCAGAAAAATGTGATTGCTTAGGATTAGCTTGAAATCTTGCACATATACATACAGCAAACATAATATCAGGACGACTAGCAGTTAAGTACAATAATGAACCTATTAAACCTCTGTATAGTGTCGTCTCAACTGATATTCCCCCTTGATCAGTGTCTAATTTAACTGATGAGCTCATTGGAGTGCTTGCTGATGAACAAGATTTCATGCTAAATTTCTTTAGCAATTCCTTGGTATATTTGGTTTGACTGATAAATGTTCCTGAATCCAGTTGCTTCACTTGTAAACCAAGAAAGAATGTCAGCTCACCCATCATGCTCATCTCGAACTTATCCTGCATCAACTTGGAAAATTTCTTGCATAATTTGGGGTTAGTTGACCCAAAAATAATGTCATCAACGTAAATTTGAACAAGTAAGATATGATCATTTTTCGAAAATTTAATCAAAGTCTTATCAACTGATCCAACAGAAAAATCATGATCAGTTAGGAATTTTGAAAGGGTTTCATACCAAGCTCTTGGAGCTTGTTTGAGACCATATAACGCTTTGTTCAAATAATAGACATGATCAGGGAAGTTATGATTGACAAAACCTGGAGGTTGTTCAACGTAGACTTCTTCCTGTAATTGGCCATTTAGGAATGCACTTTTCACATCCATTTGATAGACTTTAAAGTTCTTGAATGATGCATAGGCAAGAAATATTCTGATTGCTTCCAGTCTTGCAACTGGTGCATATGTTTCATCATAATCAATTCCTTCTTCTTGTCTATATCCTTGTGCCACTAGCCTTGCTTTGTTGCGCACACTGAACCATCTTCGTTCAGTTTGTTTCTGTACACCCATTTGGTACCTATAAAAGTTTTAGAAACTGGTCTTGGAACTAAGTTCCAGACATTGTTATGAACAAACTGATTTAGCTCTTCTTGCATTGCATTAATCCAATTAGGATCAGCAAGAGCTTCGTCAGTTTTTGTTGGTTCTAATTGAGATACAAAAGCTGAATGAATAAATAGATTGAGCATCTGATTTCTTGTTCTTACTGGATCAGATGGGTTACCTATTACCAGTTCTGGAGGGTGTGATTTTTTCCATCTAAGTTCAGCATTTGTTGCTTCACCGTCAGCAAATTCTTCGTTAGGTAACTGAATGTTCTTAGTTTCAGTTGGAGCTGATTCAGTTGTTAACTGATTCTCATTAGTTTGCTCCACTAACTGATTGTCAAGATTTGCTTCCAATTCAGCTGGTTGATCCAATATCTCAGGTTTAGGTGTATGAAAGATATTTTGATTATTACGACTTTCGTCTGAGTCATCATCTTCCAGACTGATATCTGTAAATTGATTAGCTAGCTCAACTTGATCAGTTGGCTTATCAATTAGTGCCGTTTCATCAAAATCAACATGTGCAGATTCTTCAACATTTAAGGTTTTCTTATTAAATACTCTGTAAGCTATGCTAACTGATGAATATCCAAGGAATATTCCTTCTGCAGATTTGACATCGAATGCTTTTAGATAATTTTTACCATTGTTATGAATAAAACATCTACAGCCAAATATTTTGAAGTAAGTGATTAAGCTTTTTCTTCTATGCCAGATCTCATATGGTGTTTTCATGTGATTTTTATTAATCATTGATCTGTTCTGAGTGTAGCATGCAGTGTTTACTGCTTCTGCCCAAAATTTTTGAGAAATACTAGAATCAGCAAGCATTGTTCTAGCAGCTTCTTTAAGAGTCTGATTCCTTCTCTCAGCTACACCGTTTTGCTGAGGTGTTCTTGCTGCTGAGAGCTCATGCTTGATTCCAGTATTTTCTAAAAAGCTTGAAAGTGTTTGATTGATGAATTCAGTTCCTCGATCAGATCTGATTCGATCAATCCCAACTGATTTTTCATTTAAAAGTCTTTTAAAGAGTTTAATCAGTTGTGCAGCCGTATGGTCTTTGGATTTGAGAAATATAACCCAAGTAAATCTTGAAAAGTCATCTACGACCACCAAGGTGTATTTCATTCCCCCTAAGCTCATGACTGGTATTGGACCAAAGAGATCCATGTGCAATAGTTCTAAGCATCGGGATGAAGATTTACAACCTTTGTTTTTGAAAGAAGATCGTACTTGTTTTCCATACTGACATGCTGAACAAAGTTTTTCTTTTGAAAAATTTATTTTGGGCAAACCAGTTACAAGTGCATGCTTACTCAGATAGGCAAGGGATTTAAAATTTAAATGATTTAACCTTTTATGCCACAACCAGTTTTGAGATGATTTAGAGGCAATAAAACATACTGGTGCATAAGGTTGATCATTCCAGCTGACTTTGTAAGTGTTTCCACTTCTTTTACCAGTTAGAATAATCTCTTCAGTTGAGTTTTTGACTGAACAAGAGTGTTTGTCAAACTGAACTGAGAATCCATTATCGCATAACTGACTAATGCTTATCAGATTATACTTAAGATTCTCGACTAATAAAACATCATTAATGGTGAAGTTACCATGGATAAGCTTACGCTTACCCACAGTTTTATCTTTGGAGTTATCTCCAAAACTGATGTTTGGACCAGTGTATTTGACCAGTTGAGATAATAAATTTGAATTTCCTGTCATGTGTCGTGAGCATCCACTGTCCAAATACCATATTGATCCAATGCTTGTACCTGCTATCTGCAATCAAACACAAGATAAGATTGTAGTACCCTTTTCTATTTGGGTCCAAAGTTGATTAGTACTTTAGGAATCCAGACTTGAATCAGTCTAACTGACCGTCCTGTCGCTGTATTCCATATGGTCCTTCCTTGTTTGTGTGTGCTTGGTGTATGGTGTGTGGATGATACAACATGTGTTTTGCCCTTTTTCAACTGATTGTTCAACCGATATCTTCTCTGAACTGGCTTACTGTTGTAGTAGTTTGAGTAGCTATTTGAATATTTTCTGCTGAGAGTTTTTAGTTGCTGACTCCATGAGTCAGTCTCACCCTTTGGATTATATCCAATGCCACATCTCTTGCCTTTATTCATATTCTGAGATGGCTGTTCAATCAGTTTACTCGGCTCTGCTTGTTCTTGTACCATAACTGATTTTACAAAGTGAATATATTTCCCTTTGTTCATATTCAGTTTTGGTTGAGTATCTTGGGAAGACGAATCATCTTTACTACAGAATCCTAAACGAGTTTTATCATCAACTGATTTCTGAGAATTCTGTATATTAGTTAAAGTTTTAGATGATTTGTTCCAAGCCTGAATAAGCTCATTGTGCTTTGAATTTTCAAGCAACAATTTTTGAATCATTAATTGATCCCAGCTTCTTTCATTTCTGAGTTCAGCAATCTCCCTTTTCAGACTCAACATATCAACTGATTCATCAGTTTTTGTTTTATCGTCTTTGGGATCATCTTGCTTTGCTCTGGTTTTTTCAAACAATAAAGCAAGCTTTTGATACTCACTGACCATGTCATGAAGCGTTGAGATGAGTTCTTCTCTTGTAAAATCAGTTGAACTAAAATCAAATACCTGCTGATCGCTTGATTGATCTTCTATGTTATCAGCCATCAGACATTTTACTTCTTCCTCATCCTCACTAGAACTGCAAGAACTTTCTGGTTCTGACTCTTCGCTGTCAGTTTCTGCCCATTTGGCTTTGCTATCTTCAGCTAGGAGTACTTCATGTTTCTTTCTGTAAGGCTTCTTGTCGTCCTTAGATCTCCTCTTATGCTCATACACTTTCTTCTTTCTTTCAGTTGAGGCTTGATTGTCCTTTTTAGGCTTGAGACAGTTAGCAATAAAGTGACCCGATTTGCCACAGTTGTAACATACATTAGACTCTTCTCTGGAGTTGTTTCTTTGATAATTCTTCTGAAAATTTCCTTGATTTTTCCTCATGATTCTTCCAAATTTCTTAATAAATAGTGACATAGCATCATTGCTCAGTTGATCAGCAGCTTTCTCAACTGAACCAGTTGGTTCACTTCTAACAGCAGTCAAGGCAGTAGTTGCTGCTGGGGTAGATGGTTCTCCTTCTCGAGTTTGAAGTTCAAACTCATATGCTTTCAGGTCAGCAAATAAATCATGAAGTTCAACTTTGTTTAGGTCTTTGGATTCCCTCATTGCCATAGTTTTGACATCCCATTCTTTGGGAAGTCCTCTGATTACTTTCAACGCTACTTCTTTATTTGTATACACTTTTCCAAGTGCATTCAGTTCGTGGATAATACAGCTGGTTCTTTCATCATATTCGTGCATTGTTTCTCCCATCTTCATTCTGATGTTGTCGAGCTTCTGCACAGCAACTGAAAGTTTGTTTTCTTTGGTTTGTTCATTGCCTTCGCAAAGTTGAATTAACTTCTCCCAAATTTCTTTGGCGGTTTTGCACATTTTGATTTTACTGAACGTTACTTTGTCAAGTGTCTTATACAATATGTCTTTTGCAACATTGTCTAGATTTGCCTTTCTCTTGTCCTCAGTAGTCCACTCATCTCTGGGCTTTTCAATTCGGTGAGGTGCCCCTTCAGTAATAGCAACAGCTGTGTTTGCTTTCAAAATCTTTATGGGTCCGTCTGTTATAACGTACCACATTTCATCGTCTTGTGCAGCTAAATGAGCCTGCATTCTGATTTTCAAGTCATCGAAATCTTCTCTGGAGAACATAGGAATCTTGTTGAATGAGGACATAGTGATCAGATTGAGTATAGATAGTCTTTGATAGGATATGCCCTGCTCTGATACCACTTGATAGGATCGGTTATTGACTAAGGAGTGTTTAGAAGGGGGGGTTGAATAAACACTTCTAGGAATTTAAAAGTTCTCCGAAAAAGGTAGTTCAGTTTTATTGCAAACTGAACTAAATATCCCGTCGGTCAATAACAATCAGTTAAACTGAATAATCAGTTGCGGAAAGTAAACTGATTGAAAGATAGAGTATCTAACTGAAAATGAAAAACTGAAGTAAAGACAACACAATATGTTTCTGGATGTTCGGAGATTTGAATAACTCCTACGTCACCCCTTCTATCTCAAGGATAGGATATTCACAAAAAGACTTTGATCGAGTACAACACTTGTACAGACCCACTTCAGTTAGGACTTATCTACTGCCTAAACTGAAACTCTGAGTATAATACAATGATCTCTGTGAGTAACTGAACTTAGCACTTATTGAGTTATCAATATTACAGAGTGCTAGTTTGCTCAACTTGTAGCCTTGATTGCTACGAATAGATCTAATAAGAGTGAGCTGAGATTTTGACAGAGTAATAGCAAGTTTGAGATTGATAGATCGTCGTCGTTCTTCAACTGCTCTTTAGTCATATTTATAGACTTATCTTTCAACGGTAACTTTTGAATTTATGTATCCGTTGATTGCCACTTCATCATTTCTTGGACAGTGTTCTTGATTGCTACTTCATTATTGATTGTAAAACGGCGTTTTAATTTCAATAGCCGAAATACGTTGTTCTATGTGGTGCGGCTTTCCATATTCAGTTGCTTTCTGATATGTCTTTCTGTCTGTTGAATGATCTTTCCCGAGGTATCTTCAGTTGAGAGACTTTAATATTTTCGGCTGAATGTTTTAACTGATCAGTTCTCAACTGATCAGTTTGTGTCAGCTGATTTCAGTTGATCAGTCCAGCTGCCGAATTTGCTTTCGCGTATTAGTTGATTTAATCGATTTATTTATGTTTTTGTCAAACTCCAGAATTTAGTTTCTAACAATTTTAACTGACATTCCAGTTGCTGTGTTCCAAATGATTTTTCCCGGCTTGTGTATGCTTAGTGTATTGTGTGCTGATGAGGCAATATGCGCTTTAGCCTTGTTCAACTGGTTGTTCAGCTGATCTCTTTTCTGAACTGGCTTACAGTTATGGTAATTATAATAGCTATTTTGAGAAATCAGGTGTTTATTGTTGAACCTTCTAGGTTGCCAGCTACACGAATCAGTTGAAGTTTTAGGGCTATAACCAATTCCATACCTTTTAGCCTTGTTCTGATTTTCAATGGCCTGTTCAACTGGTCTACTCGGCTCAGGTTGTTATTGTACCACAGCTGATTTTTCAAAGTGAATATATTTCCCTTTGCCCATGTTCTGTTTTGAATGAGTATCAATGGTAGAATCTTCATCATGATTGCTGAAACCTAAACAAGTTTTATCTGTAACTAATTTTTGTATATCTTTCATTTCAGCTAGTGCAACATATGATTTATTTCATGCATGAATAAGCTCAGTTTTCTTTGAATTCTCAAGCGTTAACTGTTGAATCGTAGATCGATTCTTGCTTTTTTCAGCATTCAGCTCAGCAATCTCCTGTTTAAGACTCAACAGTTCAACTGATTTATCAGTCCCAGTTTTATCGTCATTGGGATAAGTTTACTTTGCTTTGTCCTTCTCAACTGAGAGAGCAAGCTTGTGATACTCGTTGACCATGTCATGTAATGTATAAATAAGTTCATCTCGTGTAAATTAAGTTGAACTAAAATCGAATACATGTTCATTGGTTGATTCTAGTTCTGTGTCATCAGCCATTAGACACTTGACTTCCTCATCATCGCTGGAGCTGCACAAGCTCTCAGGTTCTGATTCATCGCTGTCAGATTCATCCCACTTGGATTTACTTTCTTCAGCTAGAATAACTTCATGTTTCTTTCTGAATGATTTCTTATCATCTTTGGTTCTTCTCCTGTGCTCATGAGATTTCTTTCCCTTCTCATCTGATACTCGACTATCCTTCTTTGGCTTAAGATAATCAGCAATAAAGTGTCCAGATTTGGCACAGTTGTAGCAAGAATTTGGTTCTTCTTTGGTGTTATTCCAAATTTTTTGACAAATAATGACATTGCGTCATTGCTTAACTAATCAGCAGTTTTCTCAACAAAACCAGTTGGTTCCAGTTTGACAGCACTAAGAGCTGTTGTAGCTGCTCGTGTGGAAGTTCTCCTTCTCTCGTATGCAAATCTAACTCCTAGTCTTTTAGACATCAAATCGGTCATGAAGTTTGACTTTATTTAGGTCTTTCGATTCCCGCATGACCATGGTCTTAACATCCCATTCTTTAGGAAGACCTCGAACAACTTTCAGTGCAACTTCTTTATTTGAATACACATTTCCAAGTGTATTCAGTTCGTTCATTATGCCATTGATTCTTTCATCATATTCGTGCATAGAGTCACCAATCTTCATTTTAATATTTTTTTAATTTTTGAACGGCAATTGAAAGTTTGTTTTCTTTGGTTTGCTCATTGCCTTCGCACAGCTGAATCAACTTCTCCCAGATTTATTTTGCACTCTTGCGCATCTTTATTTTACTGAAAGTGATTTTATCCAGCGTTTTGTACAAGATATATTTGGCTACGTTGTCCAAATTGGCTTTTCTCTTGTCCTCTGCTATCCATTCTTCTCTTGCCTTTTCAATGCAATGGAGTGCACCATCAGTTATGGTAACAACAGTACTTGCTTTCAGTATTCTCATGGGTCCCTCACTAATGAAATACCACATGTCATCATCTTGTGCAGATAGATGAGCCTGCATCCTAATCTTCCAATCATCGAACTCTTCTCTTCAGAACATAGGAATTTTGTTGAAGGAACACATGATAATCAGATTTTGTAGGTAGGAATATTCAGGAAAAAGATTCAACTGCTGTGATACCACTTGATAGGATAAGTTCGAAGGTGAAAGTGTGTTTAGAAGGGGGGTTGAATAAACACTAGGTAATTATATCACCTTTTTGAATAATGAGTCAGTTTAGTGATGAAATGAACTCGGGAATCTTGTTATGCCAATATCATTCAGTTAACTAATGAAAGTGCGGAAATAAACTTACTGACAGATAGAATATAATAGAATTTAAGAGACAAGATATATTGATGTTTGGAGATTTCGATTACTGCTACGTCACCGCTTCTATCTAGAAGATATAAAATTCACTAAAAGACTTTGATCAATACAAGACTTGTACAGACCACCTTACAGTCTGCTTTTGTACAGTTGTCGGTTGATAGTTACATTCCTTAACTGATGACATTCTATCAGTTTGACACAGCCGATAGAACTGGCTGATAGATTACAACTGATTGCATTAAGACTGACTTTTCCAACTGATTATGCAGTCAACTACACAATTCAGTTAGCTTAGTTCAGTTGACTTGTCTACGCACTAATCTTCAGTTAGGCAACTAATAGTTTGCGTATATTTTGGATCAGTTCTAATCAGTCTTCTTGATCAGTTAGTTCAATCTTTATTCGCTCTGTTTGTCAAACTTCCGAAATTAAATTTCCAACAAACTTTTAATTTGTGAAAATGTTCCTAAATTAAAAGTTGGCTCAAATAAATATTGTATTTGGAAATTGTGATTTTCATAAACATTTTTATGCACTAAATAAAATTAATTCAAGTGTTGAATTAATTAAACACTAGTGGACCTAGTAGAGTCTAAATAATTAAATTAATACAAGTGTTGAATTAATTAAATAACTTTGGGTCTTGTAGAGCTCAATTGAAAATAATTATTCAATTAGTAGGCTTGAGTAATTCAAGCAAAGTTTAATTGGTCTCAAATGTGTTCGAGATATTTAAAAAAAAGTCAATGGGATTTGTAATTGTTACAAGCTCAAATAAAATGCAAGCAAGGGAGGTGAAGAGTTGGGAGACAACTTTTTCAATAAACAAGGCATGACAAGCACATGAACTTTTTAACTTTTTCAAGCACCAAGAAAAGTCTTCATTCTCTCCTCGTAGCACCCCATGGACGAAATTTTTCACTAAAAAAATCCATACATTTTGCTTCTTCATTTTGATTGAAAAAGCATACACTTATCAATGAAAAATACTCTACCTTTCTAGTGCAAGTGTAGAGTGGATCTTCAATGTTGGTGGACAACCTAATTTGAAGGAAATGATCATTTGAGCAAGGAGTGCTCTTGGAATCTTGTAGATTGTCTACCCTCAAGACCTAAGTTGTTTAAACTTAATTGGAGCCAAAAAAATCAATTCTTGTTATTGATAGGTACAATTTCTAAACCTATTATGTATGGCATTTGTTTTTTTTTTTGTTATTTTCTACACGATATAGTGAGGTGCTCGGTTTTCTTATGGTAAAACTATTTTTTTAATTCTTCTTGTGCATCCGAGCACCGTAACCGATCCCCTTTCATCTAGTGCTCTCTAAGACTCCATAACTCGTGTAAAAGCGTGGCCCTATGATCCTATAACATGGCAGCCCCTTCATGTATGCATAAATCATATTTTTGGATCAAATATCATGCTTTAAATACTTGTTTTTCATGCAATTCATATTCAAATACTTATTAGGGTGTGATAGATGAGAAAAGGAAAAAGATATGGTGTGTCTTTCCGTATTTAACGCACGAATCCGTTGACGATGCAAAAAACAGTGACTAGAAGACCTTGGATGAATTTCCTAGCAATAGCCAAAGCTTTTCTCCTTCCAAAACCTTGTGTGTGCCGTGTGATTGAGGAGAGAAGGAGTCTTGTATTGATATGGGTGAGGGACGTGTGTTATGTGAATTATGGTATGGGTTTGTACTTTAAATATTTAATCAACACTAATAATAGCTTAGGCCCATTAACATGGTTAATTAGGTCCAATAAGCCCATTAGTGCTTTTAAAAATTATTTCGTTTAGGAAAGTTCGTGAAATTATTAGCCGGGATATCAAAACGTTAGTATTTTTTTTATGAAAATCGAATACCGATAAAATTTACGTCCTGGAATATAAAATCACCTCAAAACTCTTTATTTTCAAAAATAAAGTATCAACCTTATTTTAAATAATTAAAACAATTATTTAACAAAAACATTCTCCATTTTCAGCCTTCGGTCTCCATTCCTCGATCACCTACACATAATTAATTTAACCATTAAAATAAATTAATTAGCTATTATTCATTATCCCTACATTTGCATGCAGTTGGATTACGTCGTCTTAATTTTGGACCTTACAGTTTGCTGAGTCAATAGATTCACTATGTATGATCGAAGCAGGTGAGCATGAGATTGATGTTAATGGAAGTCTTGATGGTTGATCTAGCTGGACTGAAGGTGCACATAATCCGAGGACTGTCGCTAGTTTTCCGCAAATAAACCTAGGTTTGTGGTTTATGATTACTTAAATATTTTTATGACTTATGATGCTTTTGAGAGGATTTTGAGATAATGTTAGAGTTAAGTGTTTTTTTTGAAATAATGCTAGTTTAGTTTGGTTGATGTTTCAATTTTATGTGTGAATGCTTTCCTTTGGGATTTTCAAATATTAGGTTGACTAGTTTATTTTTAAAGTTGTAAAATATATATATATATATCTATATTTATATGTATATGGCCGAGAGTTGCACACATATATTTATATATAAAAAATAGTATATTTCAAAGAAAAATGAGTAGTGGACGTTTAAGTTGGTATCAGAGCAATATTCCTGCAAAGGGTTGTGCCACCGCCAGTTTCGGAAAGCTCAATCGTCTGTAAGTTTAATTGTTTTACATGATTTTTATGATGATTGTAACGTCCCGAAAATTTGAAAGTCCACGGGAACCACATACATGCATGCAAGTTATTAAATTTCTTGGATATTTTATTAAATTGTTTTAAAGGATTAAATACTTGTTTATTTCATTAATTATGTGTTTAATTATTTTTATGCATTTTATGCATTATTCTTGCATGATAGAATTTATTTCATGAAATTTTAAATATCCATGCATTAAAGATTTTTAAGTTGCATTTCACGCTCGAACGAGGAACGGAGACCGGGAAATTATCAAGAAAATTATTTTTGTAACACTATTTATTTTTATTAATTAAATAAGATGTTTTAAAGGTTTTTTTTTCAAAAATGAGCTTTATTGGGTATTTTACCCGAAAGATTTTATTTTTATCTTGTACACATATTTTATCGAATCGGGGGATTTTTCGAAGGTTCGGCTATTATTTTCAAAAACTTTCCAACATGAAATATTTTTCGGAATTGTGTCTGTACTTAATGGGCCTACTTTTAAACTTTGGGCTTAAAATCCTTTTTTTAAAATTGTAATTAGCAATTAGGGCCCATTAGTTTAAGGGCTAACTATTTAATAATACTAATTAACCCTAAAAATTCTTTAACCTAAACTTAATTCTCTCCACACAGTCGTCCACCCCCTCCACTCATCAGCCTCCTCGTGAGTGCTACAGCAAGGGAATTTGGTTATTCTTTGTTCTTCAAACTCAAGCTTTCCCCACATCTCGGATGTGCTTTCCTTCGAGCAATTGTGCACAAAAATCATCAAGCATGCCACGTAATTTTGTTTTGCATCTCATACGTCATATACATACTGATGTGTGCTTAATATTATGAGAGATTCTAGATCCAGTTTCATGCATGGAAGCAATTCGGTTTGCTTTAAGTTTATGCATTATTTTCATCCACTCACGTTTCATGTACTGTCGTGAAAGGGGCTGAGATTTTTGGATTGTTAAGGGGCTGAGCATTGTGCTGTGATGGTGTTTTGGGGTTTAGAATTGTTGTTGGTTGTTGCAAGATGAATAGCCGAGAGGAGTGCTTCAAGGGGATAGCTCGTTTCTTGGGATATTTAGCGTGCAGAAGTAACTAGCAACACCAAGACTTAGCCGAGCCTTAGACCAGATCCTAGTGGGTATGAGACAAGGCTTGGAAGGGTTCAATGCGTGCTGGCAATAATCCCTAGTGCTGGTGAGCGGGAGGGAAGGAAATGAGTCTCTTGTTGAGCGGTTGGTAGTATGGCATTCTAGGTGGGACTGCGACTTGCATGGGTGAATAGCCGTTAGTTCCTTGGGCCCAGAAGGGTCATAGGGTGACCAAGGGCAAGCTGGCTCTCCACGGGTTCCAACGGTTGTAGGCTAGAGACGCAACTATGGAACAGGACAAGTGGGATGCGTAGGACATGGGGAGGATTGTGTTGTCTAGCAGCTGGTGAGGGCTGGTCGTAGGGTTTAAGGATCTGGTTTGGTAATTTTAGGGCCTTTTAGATGTTCAATTAGTGTGGTAAAAAGTTAGGAAAGTTTTGGTTAATTTTCGATTCGATTCGGGTTAAAACCGGGATCCTGGTCCAAGTTTTAAAACGAATCGGTTAAGTTTGGTATTGGGCTCAAATTTACGTCTAAGAATGCTTAAAATTATGTTTTGGATATTGGTAAGCTTCGGGTCACTTTTTAGAGGTCAATGGGTAAAACGATGATTTTTGGGTTTCTAGAGGCAAAATGGTCATTTTGCACCCGGGGTGAGATTTTGTTAATGGCAGCGCCCTAACACATTTAATAATGTTTTAAATGTTTAGGCATCACGTTTATGATTTTTATGAAAATATGATAAATACGATGCATGTTTGGTTTTTAAAAAAAATTATGTATATGCATGCTTTTATTTAAGTGGTGATTATGATTACACGTTTTTGAATGAATTGATTTAGTTGTGACTAACACGATGACATGTAAGGCCGAGACTCATTGGGTGGGTAATGTTGTCGCTGATGAACCTTGCCGCCAGGTACCACGGTTACTCGTAGATGGATCCATTGACTAACATAATGATACGAAAGTCACAACTAATGAACGGAATTAAAATTAAGAAAATTAACACATATATGCTGATACGATGATACATGCTATGATTATTGTCAAGTTTTGATTGTTCACGTTTACGTATACGATTTCACTTCAGACATGAGATGTATGTTGATTATGCTATTTTTCAATGGTGTGTGCTACGTATATGTACTTGTTATTACTGGTACTGGTGTGTTGAGGCTTTAGGCTCACTAGGCGTGTATGATGCAGGTGAGCATTTTGATCAGGAGACCGGAGGTGTCGAAGACTGATTAGACAGGCGGGATGTGCATTGACATGACCCGAGGACCATTATTTTTCCGCATATTGATTCATGTGATTTGTACACGTTTACGTTTACGTTGATTTTTGGATGATGTTAGTTATTTTTAAACTGCGCTACATTTATTGGCAAATAAATACGATTAATTTAAATGTTATTTTGTAATTGCGAGCTTTTATAAAATAAAAAAATATTTCCACACTTTTAAAACGGTAGATGTTACGGTACTAGCCCAACTGGTTCCAAAATTTAAGGAATCTAGGTACTTAAGCCTGAAGGTCATGGGTTCAAGTGCTGGGGAAGGCGAATGAAACCACTTTCCATGGGTGGGATATTCTATGAGTGGCGGTGCATGGGCATGGGCCTCCTAATGACCCATGACCAGTAGTGGTGCGTGGGTATGGGCCAAGGCCTATGTTGGTTCAGCCTAATGGCTCATGATTGTTACAATGATATCTGCATGTTTACATTTTTTATATGTTTAAGTTGCATGTTTAAAAGCTTTTTGAAATTAAATGATATATATGATTAAAGTTGCTAAAAAATGGATTAGTATATGATGCATGATTAGAAACCTAGATTTAAATGCATGTTGTTTACATTTATAATATGGAAAACGCTCAGATATAATGCCTACTAGACGCGCACCTAGTACAAATAGGTAAGTTGTGACTAATGGGGAACATCAATGGAATGCACCCTCACCTCGTAATGGGGATGCTGCTACTCGTGTTTTAGAGGACATGACCTGTTTCTCTGAGCAGCAGGCTCAGCATGCTTTGAGGCCACATCACGACATGTATGATCAGTTCCGAAGACTGAGTGCGAAGGAATTTTCTGGCAGCACCGACCCGTTTGCTGCTGAAGGTTGAATTCGATCTCTTGAAGTGCATTTCCGATATATGAATATGGGAGATACTGACCGAGTTAGATGTGCTACATTTATGCTGTGAGAAGACTTTTCTCTTTGGTGGGAAGGAGCTGAGCATGGGGTTGATCTAGCCACCCTCACTTGGGTGCAATTCAAGGACATTTTTTACGAGAAGTATTTTACTACTGACGTCTGAGAATGATTGAAGAGAGAATTTATGACTCTCCGTCAAGGAGACACGACTGTGGTTAAGTTTGTTAGAAATTTTGATAGGGGTTGTCACTTTGTACCCCTTATAGCTAAGGATGCTGCTGAGAAATTAAGGAACTTTTTTGATGGCTTACGACCTACTATATGCCGTGATGTGATGCTGATGCGACCAGCGGATTATGCAGCTACCACTGATTGTGCATTCCAAGCTGAGCAGGCCCCGAAAGATATTGCTTTTGAGATGCAGCACAACAGGCAGCAGCTCCAGCAGAACTCTCACCCAGTCAAGAGGCAATTTACGGGACCTTGATAAACATAAAAAAATTGTACATTAACTAAATTTTTTATAATATAAATTTATAGTTTTTGTTTTATTAAATGTTTAAATATTATATATTTTATAATAAAATGTATAAAATATAAGTTGTGTAATTATAAGTTTTTACTATTTTTACATGTTGGATAAAACAAGAATAACATTGTCTTTGCAAATGAGATTAAGATGATTCCAGGACCTGTAGAAAGTTGATTTTAATATCTACAATATTGTCAAAAAGTTCGTATTTTTGTTGAAAAACCAACACCGATAAAATTTACGTCCCAAGTTCGAATGGATCCCGATAACATTAATTTTTGTTGAATAGATTTTAATTGACCATTCTTTTTCAATTCAAGTGCCTCAACTTTTCTTGCCAAAGAGGTAAATCTGGCTTGGAGATCATGTTCATCCTTGAGGGAGTACATATCTCTACCAGATGTGGGAGATTAAATCTTGTTTGATGGTTTGATTGTACCTATAGTGTCCCAATTTTGAACATTTTCAGCTAATGAATCGAGATACTCAATTTCCTTGTTTGGATATTTATCTTCAAATGTTCCATTATACATAAATTTAACCATTTGCCTATCTTTAGGTGTTAAGCCTTCATAAAATTGTGAAACAACTCTCCAAATTTCAAAACCATGATGTGGAAGAAGATCAAGCAATTCTTTATATCTATCCCAACACTGATAAAAAGGTTTCTCCTTATTTTTGAATGAAAGTGATTATTTGCCATTTCAAAGAATTTGTTCTTTGAGATGGAAAAAACTTTTTCCAATAATTTTTGTTGCAACTCATCCCAAGTTCAAATGGATCCTGATCTAATATTTTATAGCCAAGTTTTAGCTTTATCTTTTAAAGAAAAAGGAAAAAATCTTAAGTCGAATGGTGTTCATGCTACAATTTATATCATTATATGTGTTTCACACTTCTTCAAACTCTCGTAAATGCATATATGGATTTTCAGAATCTAAACCATAAAAGTTAGGTAAAAGTTGAATAATACCAGGCTTAAAATTGAAATGAGATGCATCTGGGGGAAAAACTAGACGTGAAGGTGTACTAGTGTGTGTAAGATTCATGTGATCTCTAAGTGTTTTTCGTCTATCATGATCATGTTGAGGTTAAATTTCATATTAATTTTCTTGAATGGGTTTTTCGCCATGTTTTGTGAAAATTAAGGTTTATTTCGAAAGAGTCGATCACTAAATGTACGTGACCAAGTGCTCATGCAAATGCGAAAGATGTGATGCTGATGCGACCAGCGGATTATGCAGCTACCACTGCTTGTGCATTCCAAGCTGAGCAGGCCCGAAAGATATTGCTTTTGAGATGCAGCACAACAGGCAGCAGCTCCAGCAGAACTCTCACCCAGTCAAGAGGCAATTTACGGGACCTTGATAAACATAAAAAAATTGTACATTAACTAAATTTTTTATAATATAAATTTATAGTTTTTGTTTTATTAAATGTTTAAATATTATATATTTTATAATAAAATGTATAAAATATAAGTTGTGTAATTATAAGTTTTTACTATTTTTACATGTTGGATAAAACAAGAATAACATTGTCTTTGCAAATGAGATTAAGATGATTCCAGGACCTGTAGAAAGTTGATTTTAATATCTACAATATTGTCAAAAAGTTCGTATTTTTGTTGAAAAACCAACACCGATAAAATTTACGTCCCAAGTTCGAATGGATCCCGATAACATTAATTTTTGTTGAATAGATTTTAATTGACCATTCTTTTTCAATTCAAGTGCCTCAACTTTTCTTGCCAAAGAGGTAAATCTGGCTTGGAGATCATGTTCATCCTTGAGGGAGTACATATCTCTACCAGATGTGGGAGATTAAATCTTGTTTGATGGTTTGATTGTACCTATAGTGTCCCAATTTTGAACATTTTCAGCTAATGAATCGAGATACTCAATTTCCTTGTTTGGATATTTATCTTCAAATGTTCCATTACACATAAATTTAACCATTTGCCTATCTTTAGGTGTTAAGCCTTCATAAAATTGTGAAACAACTCTCCAAATTTCAAAACCATGATGTGGAAGAAGATCAAGCAATTCTTTATATCTATCCCAACACTGATAAAAAGGTTTCTCCTTATTTTTGAATGAAAGTGATTATTTGCCATTTCAAAGAATTTGTTCTTTGAGATGGAAAAAAATTTTCCAATAATTTTTGTTGCAACTCATCCCAAGTTCAAATGGATCCTGATCTAATATTTTATAGCCAAGTTTTAGCTTTATCTTTTAAAGAAAAAGGAAAAAATCTTAAGTCGAATGGTGTTCATGCTACAATTTATATCATTATATGTGTTTCACACTTCTTCAAACTCTCGTAAATGCATATATGGATTTTCAGAATCTAAACCATAAAAGTTAGGTAAAAGTTGAATAATACCAGGCTTAAAATTGAAATGAGATGCATCTGGGGGAAAAACTAGACGTAAAAGTGTACTAGTGTGTGTAAGATTCATGTGATCTCTAAGTGTTTTTCGTCTATCATGATCATGTTGAGGTTAAATTTCATATTAATTTTCTTGAATGGGTTTTTCGCCATGTTTTGTGAAAATTAAGGTTTATTTCGAAAGAGTCGATCACTAAATGTACGTGACCAAGTGCTCATGCAAATGCGAAAGAAAAAAGAAGAAAAACACACAAAATCGTTAAAAATTCAAGTAAAGAAAAATAAACTATAAATAATTAAATAGACTTGAATTAAATTATACTTCCTCGGCAACAACGCCAAAAACTTGATTCGACTTTGATTGTTGTACTCCCAAGAGCAGATTGTCCACAAGTAATATA
Organism: Primulina eburnea; assembly: GCF_022965805.1. Taxonomy (NCBI): domain Eukaryota; kingdom Viridiplantae; phylum Streptophyta; class Magnoliopsida; order Lamiales; family Gesneriaceae; genus Primulina; species Primulina eburnea. The sequence continues at coordinate 45,368,756 of NC_133101.1, read as the reverse complement.
ATTCGGTGAGTCCGAATATCATATCCATAGGGAAGCTAAGGTAATTACAAATACACTACAATATCCTTTTGTTTGTTTTTTTTTTTCATTGTTTGAATATTAATTGGTAATTTTTAATTGTTCAAATTTTAATTCAAGTAGTGGAGATTAGAGGATCCACTCTTTAATATTTTAATAAAGTTAACATTAATGATCATTATTGAAATCCACTTAATAAAATGATTCCAATATATTAAATAATCATATTTATATTATGTTATATACTATTATCTTATAAGTATATAATATATATCAAAACTTATAAATGTTGTCAATTGTTTATTGTGCTATATATATATATTTATATTTATATATATATATATATATATATATATATATATATATATATATCAAAACTTATAAATGTTGTCAATTATTTATTGTGCTATATATATATTTATCTATATATATATATATTTGTAAACGCTAAATCAAAGTTGCCACTTTAAATGGTTAGTAAAACCAAACAAACATTTAAATGGTACCAAAAAATTAATATTATGATATATTCATATATAATAAATCAAGGCATCATATATATATATATATATATATATATATATATTTGCAAACGGTAAATCAAAGTTGCCACTTTAAATGGTTGGTAAAACCAAACAAACATTTAAATGGTACCAAAAAATTAATATTATGATATATTCATATATAATAAATCAAGGCATTCACTTTAAATAGTTGGTAATACAAAACTAACATTTAAATGGTTCCAATAATTTAGTGTAACACATAGCAGCAATAAATCAAAACTCCCGTATATAATTAGGGTATAATAATGCTTAAAAAATTAACCATAACATAAACAATAAATAATGATTAAATAATATAAAACATAGATAATTACCTTATTATCATACAAAGAGTTTCGACTTTTCATCTCAACTTTGGGAAGTTAGCTACTCATTATTCAAAGTGTAAAACTTTGAATATGAAATTAACATGCTAAAAATATTTCAATGAAGAAATAAAGGAAAAACAAATAAATAAATATTATGAACTCAAAGGTTTGTTCATAAAATGAGGGGTATCTCAATACATTACCGTGCACCCTTATTTATAGCCCAATTTGAGGAGACTACCACAAATAAAATATTATTTTGTACACATAAGTCTTCATTGGTATTCTAATAAATTATGTCATCATACACATCATTTTTGAAAATCTTCCCTTTCGAGTTTGCTTTCAACATAAAATAAAACATGCAGATAATTGAGTTGTTTGAAATATGGTATTTTGTTTTTTACCATTTCCCAAGTAATTTGAGAGATATGGTCAAAATGCTAGAGCATGGTAAAACTGTCACTCCTTTGGTAACTTTATTTGTTGCTTTATTTGATTTCAATTGTGAGAAGATTTTTATCTCATGCTTGTCACCAACCCGGCTATTATATTCACAAAATTATTTAAAGAAAACTATTTTAATATTTTAACTAAATTCTAATTAAGCATTAATGGGCCTAAATTTATGCTTAATAGGCCTAAAGTTTGGAGTTTTCAAGCCTAGGTTTCACACACATCACGAATTGGTAGAAAATTTCGAGAGTATCAAAAGGAGTTTTCAAGCCTAGGTTCTTGCCGCCCTTTAAAGCATCATCACACAATAATATGTTTTTATGCATGAAAAGTTTGGAAAACAAGTGACACGTTTGTTTAAATTTCGGTTTTGCACATGACATGAAATTTCGAGCATGATTTTTTATCCAAATTATGTTGTTTATTTGCATAAAAGGGCTGCCATGATTAGGATATGTTTAGACATTGTTTTACATGAGTTTAGAGTCTTAGAATTCAAGCAAACCACCATACACGATCATAAACACAAGCTGGTGCATAAGTTGTTGTCATGGTGATCATGGGTTCGGTCTTCAACCAAGGAGGCTTGGCTTGGTATCTGCTTGTGGTCAGGGCTAGCCAGGGACGTGATTGAGTCGGGTGTAGGGTCCTAGCCATGCTAGGACTCGAGTTAAGTGGGCTGGGAGGAGTCCTATCCAACAAGTACTCTTACCCTAGAAGTGCAACCAAGGATATGCAGGTTCAGAGACTTGTGCAGGGATCATGGCTCGGTCTGGGGACTTTGGGTTGGGCTATGGGGTGACCTTAGGGTCTTAGGTGAGTGCACAACAGGCTGGTTCAGGGGCTAGGCACGCTGGTCAGGTCCTAGGAATGAATCAAGTGTCCTACATCAACTACAATTCTCGACCGAGTACAAGTGCTGGTTGGGTGCTTTCGGTTAGAGCCTAGGGGTCTGGTCCGTGGGTTCCAAGGGTCCAAGGGGTGGCCTAAGGGGCTGGTCAGGGTTTGATCCAACATGGCTCGAGGGTGGCTCGAGAAATTTGAGCCATGGCTCGGGGGTGAAAGATTTAGGTCAAGTTAGGGTTTTAATGAGCAAAATAATCGAAACATGGCTCACGGGGATCGATTCGTGGTTCACCAGGGCTAAAATAATATAAAAATAATTTAGTAATTTTATATTAAAGTTTGGGATTTTTCGGGATTAAAACGCCTTCAAAACGACTAATTATGATTTAATTAAAAAGACTATTTTTAAGCTAAATAAATTATGGGAACTATGAGGTAAGCTTAAATAATTATTTGGGACATGTTAGAGTCAACAGTATTAAGAAAATGTCAAAACTTGAAATTTTACGTCTATGGGTAAAACGGTAATTTTACACCCAAAAGTAGAAAACGTCATGGCAGTGTTCTAAATACTTTTCTATATGCTAATATGATTATTTATGGATGTTTATAATTTTAATATGTTAAATTATGGTTTTTAAATGTTTATGGATTTTTACGATTTAATCTTGACATTTAAAAGATATGTTGCATGCTTGGTTTTAAAGAAAAACGATATAATATGCATATTTTTGTTATGTGATGGAAATATGAAATGTTGAAGGACGTAAAGGGATTGTGACTAATATGATGACATATTGGAAATATCGTTAGGGTTATGGTCCCAGTGGGAGCCCGAATTTTGGCCATGGACTCAGTTGACCGGTGAGAGTGTTGCTGATATCTTCGCCGCCCATATTGTGGTTTTATGCAGATGGATCCATCGCCCAATAGATTAAGAATAAGAGTCACAATCACGATCTGAATTCAACAAACACGAACATGATTATGAATATGTTGACATAAATATGAATATGTGGATACGAATATGAATATGAATATATTGTTATGAAAATTTTTATGTTTAAAGTTTACGCCTTATCATTAAAATGTTATTTTAAGTACGAATATTTTTCACTGTTGCTTGTGGTTTTATACGTATTATTCGTTATCAAGAATATGATGTGTTGAGTCTGTAGACTCACTAGGTGTGGTCGATGCAGGTGATATTAATAATTATGATATGGGAGGTCTTGATGGATGACCTGGCTGGACTGAAGGTGCACATAACCCGAGGACCAGCGGTTCTACTAATTTTATGATTTTCTTTAAAGATTTTCCGACTATTTGCTTATGTTATTGAGAGATTTTTGAGAGGTTATTGTATGGGCTATACTTTTCAACTAATTTTTTTAGGTTGGTAAAACGTTGGACGATTTTATGCTTTAAAATATTTTCCTTTGGATTTTTAAATGTTAGTTAGATGTTTATTTTTAAAATGTGACAAGATATTTTAAAGTATTTATATATATATGTATATTTTTAATCATGGAGATTAAGGAGAAAAAAAAATTTCTAGCAATTTTTAAGCAAAACGAATAAGCAGACGTTTCATTATGCACCTTATGTTCTTCCACCTAAATTAGAAGATACATTGAATTCTTTCATTGCAAAGCAACAGTCTATCTGTAAAGGCCCGTATTTCGTATTCATAATTTTGCGGAATTATTAAAAATTTTCTAAATAAATAAATAACTTGCCCAATTTATAAAATAAAGATGTAAATAATTTCAACTTTAAAATAACAGCAGAAGTCAACATTATATTTCAAACAAAAATTTAAAAATAATTCAACATATTAAAATCGAGTTTGAATGATAAAAGGTGCATAAATTAAATCATGAGGTCCTCGGGTTTACTACTGCTATCCCAAGATCGCTCATTGGTCTCCGCCCGCGCTTTCGACCTCATCAATACCTACAACAATCAAGAGTCTAAAGACTCAACATGTATATATCGTGAATAACAAGTAAATATATCATAAACTCGCATGCAACGTAAAAATAAAGTATCATAAAGCATACGGTGAAAATCGTATCATGAATAATTATAACTACGTGCATATCTGAAAATCATACGTAAAAGCTTTGCTCAATAGAGCTCTGTCATAACATATCATAATTTTCTGGTAGAGATAATGTTTCTAAGCAAGTGGCCCATAACATAACGTGAGCGCCTGATAAGATTAAACCATCAGTATAGTGGGCGGTAGAGATCAATCACAGCCCTTGGACTGGATGTCCGTACCCATACATAATCATACACCGGTCGTAAGTCACCGGTGGAGAGGTCCTCGGTTGCGCCTACCGACTTCCAAACCCATAAACGTAAGGTGGCCACAAGACATATCACATATATCTCAAAAATAAACATTTTATAATTTTATGCACGTAATATATTTATAACCTTGTTTTTACCAGATGAGTTGGATCGTTCCCAGGCTTGCTGTGACTTAGTTCAAATATGTGACACATACAATAAATCTTAACTTGACAAAAACTTAACAATCGAACTAAAAACGAGACGAATAGAACCAATAACTTGATTTTTAATCATGGCTTCGTACCAACCCTTTGAAGGCCCGAAAATCCTTACTTGAAAATTTGCGGAAAATTAAAAATTTTCTTTTAAAATAATCAAGATGCCTCAATTCACAAAATAAACTGATAAATCAAGTCTGATGTTTAAAAGTAGCGTCAGAAGAAATTATTACTTGCCAAAAAAACAATTTAAAATATCCAACAACTGATAAAATGTTTGAGCAATAAAAAAAATGGCAAGTACTGAAACTGAGGGATGAAGCCAAGGGCAGTGTCTTGTATACAGTCAGCGACGGTATCGTGAGATACCGAGACAGGATATGGGTTCCTAGCAGTGGTTCTATCCGAGCAGGCATCTTATCAGAGGCCCATATGTCCCCGTACTCCATTCACCCTGGGAGTACGAAGATGTACAAAGATCTACAGCTATTGTATTGGTGGCCTGGTATGAAGAAGGACATCAGACGATTTGTGTCCGAGTGTCTGACCTGTCAGTTAGTGAAGGCGGAGCATCAGAGACCAGCAGGTTTGCTCAAGCCTCTTCCCATTCCCGAGTGGAAGTGGGAGAATGTTACCATGGACTTTGTGACCGGATTGCCGAGGTCAGCCAGAGGATCGAATGCCATCTGGGTGATTGTAGATCGTCTTACGAAGTCAGCGCACTTCTTTCCTATTAAGACGACTTTCACCATGGTTCAGTATGCAGAGTTGTATAACCGGGAGATAGTCCGACTTCATGGTGTTCCAGTGTCGATCGTATCTGACAGAGATCCTAGATTCACTTCCTCCTTTGGAAAAGTTTACACTCGACAATGGGTACGAAGCGGCTGTTTAGCACAGCTTCCATCCGGAGACAGATGGACAGTCAGAGAGAGTCATTCAGATTTTGGAGGATCTTCTCCGTGCTTGCGTCATTGATTTCTCTGGGAGTTGGGAGTCCAACTTTCCATTGGTAGAGTTCACCTATAACAACAGTTTCCAGTCTTCTATTGGTATGGCTCCGTATGATGCGTTGTATGGACGCAAGTGTAGATCTCCTGTTCATTGGGATGAATTAGGAGAGAGAGCAGAATTGGGTCCCGAGATTATTCAGCAGGCTGCCGATGTAGTAGTCAAGATCCGTGATAGGATGAGGACTGCTCAAAGTCGACAGAAAAGCTATGCAGATCAGAGAAGGAGAGACCTAGAGTTTGCAGTTGGCAACCACGTCTTTGTGAAGATAGCACCTATGAAAGGTGTTATGCGATTTGGAAAGAAAGAGAAGCTCAGTCCGAGATTCATTGGACCCTTTGAGATCCTTGACAGAGTTGGGACGCTAGCTTATCGTGTTGCTCTTCCGCCGAATCTGGCCGGAGTACACAATGTTTTCCACGTCTCCATGCTGAGAAAGTACATGGCGAATCCTTCGCATGTGCTGAACTTTGAGCCGTTGCAGCTTACCCCGAACCTATCTTATGAGGAGAAACCAGTGCAAATCTTAGACAGACAGGAGAAGAAGCTTCGGAACAAGCTTGTTAAGCGAGTTAAAGTCAAATGGTTTAACCATTCTGAGGAGGAAGCTACATGGGAGTCTGAGCCGGAGATGAGAGATCGTTACCCCCGTAAATTAGACTACGTATAAGCCATGCATAATTCTAGTATTTTAAATTAAATTGACTTCATTGCATGATTATTTAAATGCTTTTCTTTGAAGTTAATTATTTTAGCCAGCAATTTAAATTTTGTTTCTTTTCAGTTAATTCAGTGAGGCCGGACTGAAGTCGGAGTTTAGAGTTAAAATATAAGATTTAGAAAATATTTCCAGAATTTATTTTAGTTAGCAAATAAGTTAATTTAAGTGAAAAGGAGGTTTAGAGAATTATTTAAGTTACTTGAGGTGAGTAGAAATTAAATTCATTTAAGTTTCTTAATTAAGGAATTAATTCATTAAATTATTTAAAAGATAGGTAAGGCTTTTAAGGGTTATAAATTTATTACATAATTAATATTTCCCCTCCACTTATTTGTTGAAATTCGGCCACCCCTTGGAGATGCAACATTTCTATGCCAACTCACCCTTTTGACTCATTCTTTGTTATTTTAACATGCCAACCTTTTTAATTATTAACCACCCTTAATTAATTAATTAATAAGCATAATCCTAGTCTAGGTTTGCATGAGTATTCGGCCACCACATTCTAGATCCCTCCAAGATATATTTGTTAGCAACAAAAATTCAAAATTCAAAAAGGGAGACTTGATATTGATTTGTTCCCTATATTTTGCACCCACTTCCCTCACTCCCCTAACCAATTTCCCCTCTCCCTAATCTCGAAATCAGAGCCATTTCAGAGTGTAAAAAACATGAGAATTCAGTGGGAGATAGGAGAGAAAAATCGAGTGTGAAGAAAGGTAGAAAATAAAGCGCTCCACCTCCTCCGCGCCGCATCGTCTCTTCTTTTCGTTTTTCTTTCAAACAAAAACCAGGCATGTCTATATTTCTTTCAAACCTCAATCAATTCATAGTAGTATTTTTAATACACATCAAACTCATGAATTTTCTGCATGAAAACCGAAATTTGTCCCAGCCATGTTCGAAAATATTATGTACAGAATTTTCTGTGTTCCATTGTGCTACACGTTTTCGGTGGTGTTGATGATTCAGGTGGTTGGCTCGACTCCAGGGGCTCGAGGCTGCGTATAGACACGTACTAGAGTGTGTCAAGACCATGTTGGTCCATTCGTTCAGTCCCATACATGCTGGAAAACCCGAAAATGACAGCAACTTCACTTTTTGTCCATTGATGCTTTTTCGAAATTCAGTTGCTGTCAAAGGAGAAATGAATCTGATCATGGCTGCCCTAGGGGCCTATAGCCATGGTTAGATCACTTCCCTAGCATGTCTAAGACGTGACTAAGTTGCCCTTTTGGTGGCTTGGTCTATGGTTGCTCGGTTTTCAATTAAAACATCAAGAACAGCCCCTACACCCTTCGGCCCCTTCATTATACAGCATGTATTGATTCGATTTTTGGGAAAGGTGTGGATCTTGGTTGGCCTATGGCCCTTAGCCACGGTTCATGCCATACCCCAAGATGTCTAGATCGTGCCATGGTCAACCAAATGGCCACTGGAACGAGTCGAGATAGCAAGCGAAGCACAACACCACACACGCACACATGAGGGCCCTCGGTAAGAGTTTTCGGTTGGTTGCTGGAATGGTGAGGATTGTGGCTGGCCTAGGCCCCTTAGCCATGGTTAAAATCATTCCTTTGGATGTTGGTAAGAATCTCTGGTCGGTGGTTCATGCCCCAATGGCTGGTAATCTCGAAAACAGCACAAGACATGCAATTGCGCAGCTGCTGGAATTTGACAGCAACTTGCTGTGATGGTTCGGAGTCTCGTTCGAGTTCTTGGTTGGCGTTTAGCCTATGGCCTTGGACTGGACAGTGCCTCATTGAGTTAGGAAGGCCACGTTTTTGGCCGTTTGAGATTCGGATCATTTTTGAGGTCGTACGAGAATTTACGGTGCGATGTGCCAAATTGACTCTCGAAAGAGCGTTTCATGTTTTGGCCTCCATTTCACCTAGATTTCGACCATCATCATTTAAGGAGCATTAGTTCATAATTTTAAGCGTATTTTAATCATGACTATACGTCGGTTCAGTGTTGGTTCGGGTTGGTTCGGAGTCATGATTAAATACGAAGTCGTTAGACGTAATTGTCGCATTTTCAAACTTAATTGCATAGTTTGGTCAAGTAAAATCTATTACATATTTTTCATGACGTATTTAGGTTGCAGCGAGCCTTGGAGCGATCCAATCCAGTTGGTAAAAATATTAAGGAAAAAGTTAAAAATCTTCCTTGTGTTATGCTTGCTAATCCTCAATGGGGTAAAATAGTTGAAACTGATGCCTAAGATATAGGTTTTGGAGGAATTTTAAAACAAAAAAAAATCCCCAAACAAAAGATGAATATCTTATAAGATTTTATTCTTGAAAATGGAATAATGCCCAGAAAAATTATTCCACAGTAGCAAAAGAAATCTTAGCTATTGTTAGGTATATTTTAAAATTTCAAGATGATTTATATAATCAAAAGTTTATTATAAAAACTGACTGCAAATCTGAAAAATTTATGTTTAACAAAGATTTTAAACATGATGTGTCTAAACAAATGTTTGCAAGATGGCAGGCTCATTTAGCTCCCTTTGATTTTGAAATCATTTATAAAAAAACAAGATAATCATCTCCCTGATTTCTTTACTCGAGAATATTTATCCTAATGTCTTCATTTACAGATATGTATTCCCGAGGAAGAGGAGAGTCCTCTTATAGAAGGCGAGGTGGTAGGGGAAAACCCCCTAATATTATTGCACAGCAATGGCAAACAGAGGCTAATATCCCAGAACTTATCTAGTTCATCAGCCAGTAATACTAAACAGACTGAGTTATAAAATGAATTTCAAGAATTCTTGAAACAAAAACAGAGAAGTAATACAGATTCTCAAGGTTTAGCATCATATGCTAACATCATACAAGATGATGATAATGATTCAGCTCTATATACAGAGACAAAACATCGAGAATTGATTCTTCTTATAGAAGAAAAAGATATCCAATGGGAAAAAACTCCATGGACTATCATGGAAAGATATCTAACCAATACATCATATGTATATGGTTCTTATAAGCAAAAAGGATTTTATGAAAATCTTCTGATATCTACAAAAAGTGTTGATTTAACTCACTTTTTCAGTAATACTCAGCAGAAAGGAAGTTATAACTTCTCAAAGTTTATCATCAAGAAGATCATATCTATTGAAGAATGGGGTATATCTCCATTGGTGGAAAAAGAATTTTATTCTGAAAATCATAAAATGAGTTTTAAATTTAATTTTTGGGATTATATTGAAAGTTTTAATAAAACTTTGTTTTATGAAAATGAAAAAAAGAAACATACTTGGTTTTTAAAGATTTGTGAAAATGTTTTTCACTATCCAGTTCCAAATTGGTTTTTAATCTGGTGGAAGATATTTGGTCCATCTGCAAAGATTTTGCCAGAGGTTTTTATAAAACCCATGAATACTTGGTTAAATGTTTCCCCAAGTATTAAAAAATTATTTTTAGAACATTGGATTGATGGAAAGACTTTATGTCTGTTTTTCATGGAATTTGGAATCCCATAGATATGGAAATGGCAGCCAGAATTCGGTTACACTGATGAAGGTATCCCTTGCATATGGAGGGTCAGTTCTACAAAATTTTGGGACAAATTATTGAGAGATGATCCAGAAACTGGAAAACCATATGGTTATGAAACTCTTCATCAAATGGAAGAAAAAAAATTTCTTTATACCAAAAAGAAATTAATAATCAACAAGAAAAGGAAAAAGCCTCCATGAGTCCATTCAAGATTCTCACTCAGAAATATTCTGAGATTTATTCAAAAGACAAAATGATTGAGATTTACAATGAAGAAATGAAGAAGGATCTTTTTCAGAATATTGGATGTTCTGATTCAAAATCAGATAAATCTATGGCGTCTGAATCTAGTGAAAATCAATTCATACATTTGATGCAAATGCAAGATGCACAGGATCCAGAGGAAGATACTCCTCATTAACTCAAATAGAAGATATCTTTGAAAATTTGAAGAAATCCCTAAAGGATAATATCAAAGATGATTAAAAAATCATTGGAGGAAGAATCTCAAGAGTTGGTGAATAACACATCATGGCATAACATGACAAAAGTGGGTGGAATATCACTGTATACTTTTTGAATTTTGTAAACATGTTACTTTTTGTTTTAATAAAGCATTTTACTGTTTTTATTTTGAGATGGAATCCGGGGTTTCATGTCCGACTCTTCTATCTATTTATAGGACCATTCTGTGTTCTTAGGAGGACACGGTCGAGTTTGCTCCCCTCTATTCTCTCTTGTAAAAACCATTCTGAAGTTCATAAATAAAAGCTAGAAGTTCTGATAACAACTTTGTAAGTTCTTATTTTTTTTATTTTCTGTTTTTTATTTTACTGTTTTAAATTTTTATATTAAATAGATTAGCCTGGATGACAGGCTAAAGCATTTGTGCTAAATTATTTACCTTACTATGACATGATCTATATTTATTTGTAACTTGGAATCAGATTGATATAATAAAAGATTTATTTAAATTTCTGGAATCTAATGTAATATAAGAGTCTCCTTTGACACATTCTTTGTTATTTTAGCATGCTAACCTTTTTAATTAGTAATCATCCTTAATTAATTAATTATTAAGATTTATCCTAGTCTAGATTTTCATGGGAGAATAGGCCACTCATTCTAGATCCATCCAAGAAGCCATTTGATATCAACCAATTCAAATTTCAAAAAAGAGAAGACTTGGTCATACCTTTGCATCCCTTTATTTTTGGATCTCCCTCACCCCCCTAACCATTTCCCCCATCTCCCTAATCTCAAAAATTCAGAGCATTTAGAGTAGAAATTTCGTGATCCTCATAGCTAGAAACAAGAGAGAAAAATCGAGAGCAAGAAAGGTAGACAAGAAAGCGCTCCACCTCCTCCGCGCCGAATCGTCTCGTTCTTTCGTTTTTCTTTAAAACGAAACCAGGCATGCATATATTCTTCCTTGACTCTTCAATCAAGTCCTAATATATTTTCAGTACATGATCATGCTTTGATAGCCAAAAACCAAAAGGTTTCAAGAATTTTTCAGAAAACAACACATGCAGATTTTCGGTTTTCTTGATGTTCTTCACGGGTTGCTTTGCTGTTTTGGTTTCAGGTATTTGGTTCGGTTCCAGGCTCCCAAGGCGACATCTAGACATGTATTAGGATGCATTAGGACCATGTTGGTCCACTCATTCAACCCCATGCATGCTGGAAAACACGAAGATGACAGCAACCTCCCATTTGTGTCCATATGAGTTTCGAAAAATTCAGATTGTGGTCAAGGGAAAAGATTCTGATCATTGCTGCCCCAAAAGGCCTATAGCCATGGTTAGATCACTTCCCTAGCTTGTCTAAGACGTGACTAAGTCGCCTTTTTGGTGGCTTGGTCCATGGTGAATCGGTTTTTAAATCAAACGCTAGAACAGCCCCTCCCCTTCTCGGCCCCTTGAATTTTGACAGCATGTGTTGGTTCGAGTATGGTGGAATGGTGTGGATCTTGTTTGGCCTAAAGCCCTTAGCCATGGTTCGCACCATGCCCCATGAAGTCTAGGTCGTGCCATGGTCAATCAAATGGCCACTGGAACGAGTCGAGATGACAAGCGAAGCAAACACCCCTCACGCGCGCAAAGGTGCTCTCGGGTGAATCTTTTCGATTGTTGCTGGAATATTTCGAATTGTGGCTGGTCTAAAGCCCATAGCCATGGTTCAAATCATTCCTTGGGATGTTGGTAAGAGGTTTTGGTCGGTGGTTCAAACCCCAATGGCCTTTAGCCTCGCAAACGACACAAGCAACCCAAGCGCAGCTGCTGGAAATTCTGTACAGCAGCTTGCTGCGTCGGTTCGGTGGCTCGTTCGAGTTCTCGGTTGGCTTTTAGCCTATGGCCTTGGACTAGACAGTGCACCATTGAGTTGTTAAGGTCATGTTTTTGACCGTTTTTCATTCGGATCATTTTGAGGTCGTACGAGAATTGACGGTGCGATGTGCCAAATTGACTCTCGAAAGAGCGTTTCATGTTTTGGCCTCCATTCACATAAATTTCGACCCTCACTATTTTAGTAGCATTAGTTCATCATTTTTAGCGTATTTTAATCATGAATATATGATGTTACAGTGTTGGTTCGAGTTGGTTCGGAGTCATGATTAAATACGAAGTCGTTAGACGTAATTGTCGCATTTTCGAACCTAGTTGCATAGTTTGGTCAAGTAAAAGCTATTGCATATTTTCATGGCATATTTAGGTTGCAGCGAGCCTGGGAGCGATCCAATCCATTCAGTAAAATGAGTACATGATATTTAATTCAGTAATTTAATTATATTACATGCATAAAAATAGAAAATACTTATTTTTTGATATTTATGCGATATTGCTTGTGGTCAATTCACTATCATGGGAGCATTATTTTACCCGGTAGCCAGTTACCGGTCCGTTCAGTTTGGTTCCACCCGGTCGCCAGTGATCGGACAGTTCAGTTCAGTTTGGTACCACCCGGTCGCCATTGATCGGACAGTTCAGTTCAGTGCAGAGGCCACTTGCGTAGACCATAATCTCAACATAAAATTATTTCATATTTCAGTACAGGGCTCCAAGGAGCTGTTAGAGTAGGTGCCCGTCGAGCCAAATGTTGGCCGAGTGTTCACAATAAAACTCTATGTATAAGCAATCTTTATTTTAGTAATATTTGATATTATTATTTTGGCACATATTTATCTGTATACCCATCCTAGTTGCATAGATAAAGCCCTTGAATATACAAATAGTAGAAAGAATATGAGATGCTCATATGATGAGTATCATGAAACTCATATTTGTAATACTGTATATTGTAAACGGTTCCTAGTCGATTCAGCCGCCGCTAAGAAGGATATAGGCCGCTCGAGTTAGAGACTAGTATCTGCGATGTGAGTACCATGTTTCATTGGTAGGGGACATTGTGATGTCCGAGCATGCAGATAGGTGCTCCTGGTAGAGTGCACTGAACAACCCTCCATTAAAGGACTTTCCAAGTGGTTCTCACTTATCGAGTGAAAAAGTCCTGGTTTATGGTTGTACACCATTAGTCCTTATGACCCGGGACAACATTGAGACTCTATGTGCTAGAATTACACTTTGACTTGTTTACCGACTCTCATGGGGTCATCAGGTTGCAAGGTTGGGTGTTCTGTCGAAACAAATAGGAGTCGATGCATTGTAGTCGGGGATTCACCGCTTACCTTCGGGTATGGATATCCTATGTGTTATCATGTGTATGTAGGTTGAAATCTCTGGCCAGAGTATGGTGGTAATTATGAAATGGGTTTCATAGATTACACCATTGATGCAACTACGACATGACACATAGTATCGATTCATTGACAACTCTCGATAAACCAATGGTTGTAGAATCGATCGGGATATACGAGTTGAAGGGACCGTACTGTACGCTAACCATAATTGAATGGTTCTTGCAGGCACTATCATTTGATACCTAGGGAATCATGTAAGCGATGCTGCTAGGCATTTAATATGATTGGTTGGGTACTATCAGACTTGAGTTCTGACGTTCTTGTTATCAAGGAGTTGATAAGTAAGAATGGAGCAATTGGGGTATGCTCATATAAGGACATGTTTAGTCCGAATCACATGGAGATGTGAACCCACGGCTAGTTGTATCAATGAACCATTGAGGGCCACACAAGTACTAGCTTTCTAGATCCCGTTGAGAAGTAAAAATAGTTCAATGTGTTGAACGGCTTATAAAGGAGTTTATAAGCGTAAGGAAAATTAGAAGTATGACTTCTATAAAGGATAAAATAGTTCAATGTGTTGAACGACTTATAAATGAGTTTATAAGTGTAAAGAAAAATAGAAGTATGACTTCTATGAGAGAAATGTAAATTTTAATTTATGGAAGTGTTCCTAAAATTAAAATTTGGCCAAGTGAATAATGTATTTGAAAATTGTGATTTTCATAAACATTATTATGGACTAAATTAAATTAATTCAAGTGTTGAATTAATTAAACATTAGTGGACCTAGTAGAGTCCAAATAATTAAATTAATTCAAGTGTTGAATTAATTAAATTATATTGAGTCTTGTAGAGCTCAATTTAAATTAATTATTTAACTAGTGGGACTTGGGTAAATTCAAGTAATGTTTAATTAGTCTCAAATATGTTTGAGATAATTAAATTTAGTCCATGGTTTTTATTTGGATAAAAAACCATATAATATGCATGCATGGGAGGTGAAAGGTTGGGAGACTACTTTTTGAGTTTTCAAGGCATGGCATGCAACTTTATGCCTCAACTTTTTCACAAACCAAGACAAGTCTTCCACTTCACTCCCAAGAACCATATGGCCGAAATCTTCACCCCTTTTCTCTCCAAGTTTTCTCTCCATTTTTGTGTTCTTCAATTGTTGAAGAATACACACACTTCTCTTTGAAAAATCCTCATATTTTTCTAGTGCAAAATATGAGGGGATCTACCTAGTTGGTGGTGAGCCTAATTTGAAGGAAAGATTCAAGAAGAAAGGAGGAGAGCTTGTAGATTTATCTTCCATTCAAGAGCCAAGTTGTTTACAACTTGGTTGGAGCCATTACATCAACCTCAAGAGGTTGATAGGTACATTTCTTAACACCCTATGTATGACATAATGGTGTTTTTGTATTTGCTACACAAGATTCATGTGGTGGCCGAAATTTATTCCCTAAAAATTTGATTTTTTTAAACTTCCATTGCGCTTCCGGTCACCGTAACCGATCCCCTTTCAGGAGCAAACATTTTTACTATGATTTTTCAGTTCAGTTATGCACGTATTATAATTGCTCAGTACAAGTTATTTGCAGTATGCCTCATGACATGAGATTCTATCCCATGCAAATTTTATTATAGTATTTACTTGTTATCTACGATATATGCATGTTGAGTCTTTAGACTCACTAGACTTGATTGTTGTAGGTACTGATGAGGATGGGGCCGAGGGCGGGGACCAGTGAGCCAGCTTGGGTCGGCAGTAGTGGCACCCGAGGACCTCAGTTCAGCACTTGCCATTTATTTTTTATGCTCAAATATTTTATCAATTGTTGAATACTTTAACTTGTTATTTTGGCAAGTAATAATTTCTTCCTGCTGCTATTTTGAACGTTAAACATTTTATCGGTTTTTGGTATGAATGAGGCACTCCATTTATTTTAAAAGAAAAATTTTAAATTTTCCGCAAATTTTCTACCAAGGATTTTAGAGGCCTTCACAGATCAATACAGAATTTTATTTACCCAAATGGGAATCGTTCAGAGATTGGTACTTTAAAAGTTTCTCTGAAGAAGAGTTTGAATATATTGTTTCAACATTGTATAAATATTGTGAAAACCAGAATAAATTAATACATTTGTTCCTTGGTTTTTCAAAACATTTATTATAGATTATATTTTTATTCTTGAATGAAATTATAAACTTTCTTCAGGACAGATTCAAAAATCTGTTTATCCTCCTCAACAATATTTTATAATAGAAAAGAATAATAAAATTTTAAATTTTACTGCTTTTTCAAAATTATTTGAGAACGATATGTTACAAATCAGTGTTAAACATATAAATCAGATAATTGAAAAACAAAATTATACAAATTTATATCTTACGATTATAGGAGAAGAAATTAATTCTTTAAAAAATCGTATTGATAAAATTATTTTAGCTATTAATAAAATTAAACCAGATGTTCATATAGAAGAACCAAAAACTAATATTGTTTCTGTTGCTACTTAATCTATACAATCCCCTCCTAATATTAATGATTTTAAATTTAAATCTTCTTAATTAATATTAATTTGTTTTAGTGTATGCAAAACTAATATTAATTTGTTTTAATCTAAATACTCTTAATGAAGAGTTTGAAGAATTAGAAAAAATTAATAATCATTCTGATGAAAAAATTAATAAAATTAAATGGGCAGATAGACCTACGACATCCAAATATTATTATAATAAACCTACTCCAATGGATGTTCTTATTGAAGAAAATGAATATATTTTTGCTAATAGTTATAGTGGGAAAAATATTTATGAATGAAATATTGATGGTTTAAGTGAAAGACAAATTTATAATACTGCACACAGAATGCTCATGTATAGTACTGTTTGTAAAACATCAGGTAATAATGATAAAAATATTGCTAAAATGATAACAGCAGGATTTAGTGGCCACTTAAAGGTTGGTGGGACAATTATTTACATTATTCTCAAAAAGATGAAATCTTTAATTCTATAAAGATAGAAAATAATATTCAATCAGAAAATGTAGTATATTCATTAATAATGACTATGATTGAACATTTTACTGGAAAATTCACTGATAATAGTGAACAAATTAGAACTTTATTAAGTAATTTAAAATGTAAAACTACTTACTGATTTTAGATGGTATAAAGATACTTTCTTATCTCGTATTTATGAAATTCCAGACTGTAATAATAGTCTTTGGAAAGCTAAATTTATAGATGGCTTACCTTTCTTATTTGCTGAAATGGTTAGAAAAGTTTTAAGAAAAGATGATATAAATATTTCTTATGATAATTATACATATGGAAATTTAATAAATACTTGTATTCAAGAGGGTTTAGCTCTCTATAATGAATTAAAATTAAATAATCAAATTAAAAGACAGAATTTACTAGAGAAAAAACAACTAGGTAAATTTTGTGATCAATTTGGCATTGACTTACCTAATAAAGGTAAAAAGAAAATTAAAGATAAAGATGAAAAAACTTATAAGAAAATACATTTGTCTCATAGAGAAAAAGACAGAAAAAAGAAAAGAAAAGAAATCCGTGAATCATGGAAAGCTGATAAAAATAAAAATAAATTAATAATTTGTAGAAAATGTAAAAAGCCAGGACATTAAGCTAATCAATGTTGAGCTAAAAACAAAATTAATAATTTAGATATAGATGATAATCTAAAAGAAACATTATTTAAAATAATAGCTTATAATTCAGAAGATATTATATATAATGAATATGATATTTCAGATTTAGAAGAATGCAATAACTGTATACTAGGAAAATCTTGTATCAGTCCTATAGATGATAATAATAAAAATGATGAGTTTTATGAACTTATGTCTCAATTTCAAGATTTAAAAATTAATGTTTTAACAAACAACAATATTTTAGAATTCCTTAAAATGATTTTGGATCCAGTATTAAAATCTACTATTATTGATCAAATGGAGAATACTGCTTCAATAAGTAATAATGATAATAACATTCTTGTTAAACAAGAACAAGCTTATTCTATGAAAGAAGTTAAAAATCTTTTACAGAAAAAATATATTCAACAAAATCCAGTTACTATACAGAATTTAGTTAAAGAGATTAATAATCTTAAAGAACAAGTAAAAATTTTACATCACAACAATAATAGTTTAAACTATCGTATTTCAGTTATTGAAAATAATAATAATTCAATTTCTGAAAGTTTTGAAAATATTCAAGATATTTCATTTCCTGATAATAATCAGAAACATTTATCTGTTTTAAGTATGATAATATCTCAAAAATGGTATACTAATATTACTTTATTAATTGATAATTCTTATAAAAAGAATTTCATTGCTATGATAGATAGTGGTGCAGATTTAAATGTTATACAGGAAGAATTAATTCCTACAAAATTTTTTCATAAAACTACTCATTCTCTTTCTCATGCAGGAGGAGAACCTTTATAAATAAATTATAGATTACCTAAAGCTTATATTTGCAAAGATAAAAACTGTATTCAAACCAGTTTTTTATTAGCGAAAGATATTTCTAGTCAACTTATACTTGGTCTCCCTTTTATTTATCAAATTTATATTTTAACTTATGTTGATGAAACAGGTATAATAGGAACTTATCAAGGTAATCCTATTTCTTTTCAGTTTATAACTAAACATGTTCATAGAATTTTAAATGAATTACAAGAACAGATTGAAAGAAAAACCTTTCAAATAAATTCTTTAAAAGAAGAAATAAAATTTCTTACAATAGATGATAAATTACAGAATCCTAAATTACAGGAAAAAATAAAAATTATTTATAATAAATTTTCATTAGAAATATTTAATGATTTACCAAATGTTTTTTGGAATAGAAAGAAGCATATTATATCTCTTCCATATGAAGAAAATTTTGATGAAAAAAATATTCCAACCAAGGCTCGTCCTTGTCAAATGAATTCTGAATATTTAGAATTGTGCAAGAATGAGATTCATTCTTTACTAGATAAAGGTTTAATAAAACCTTCTCAATCTCCTTGGTTATGTACTGCTTTCTATGTTAATAAACATTCTGAACAAGAAAGAGGTGTTCCTAGATTAATCATAAATTATAAACCCCTTAATAAGGTTTTAAAATGGATTAGCCATCCTATTCCTAATAAAAAATATTTATTAGATAGAATAGTGCATGCAATCATATTTTCAAAATTTGATTTAAAATCAGGATTTTGGAAGATTCAAATAAAAGAATCTGATAGATATAAAACTGCTTTTAATGTTCCAATAGGACATTATGAATGGACAGTAATGCCATTTGGCCTTAAAAATACCCCTTCAGAATTTCAACAAATTATGAATTATATTTTTTATAATTACAGCAATTTTATAATTGTTTATATTGATGATATCTTAGTGTTTTCCAATTATATTGAAACACATTTTAAACATTTAGAAATGTTTAAAAATATTGTTATTCAAAATGGTCTTGTTATTTCAAAATATAAAATGATTTTGTTTCAAACTAATATTAGTTTTCTTGGTCATATGATTGAGAAAGGAAAAATAATTCCTATTCAAAGAAGCATAGAATTTGGATCGAAATTTCCAGATATAATAACTGATAAAACTCAGTTACAAAGATTTTTAGGAAGTTTAAATTATATTTCTCCTTATATAAAAGATCTTACTAAAGATTCGGCTATCTTATATGATAGGTTAAAGAAAAATCCTTTACCTTGGTCTGAAAGACATACTATAGTTGTTAAAAATATTAAGGAAAAAGTTAAAAATCTTCCTTGTCTTATGCTTGCTAATCCCCAATGGGGTAAAATAGTTGAAACTTGTGGGGACCCGGACGCTAATCATCTTCTTAAACATCTTTGGGATTTAATTATTAATTAAAATAAACAGGGTCTAAAAATTTTTCTTTTTAAAATATAATTGCGGAACGTAATGGAATTCAACTAATATACATCTCAGTATAAAAGTACAATAATTTACAACAATTATTCAAATTAGTCTAAGGTTCAACTACTAAATTTCAAGTATTAAACCAAGTCTACATCCAAGTCCAGAATCACCACTCTAATCTCGATCTCTCATCATCCTCTTGACCCTGATCCTGCCCCACCTGTTGTCATGCACACATACAAACAAGACAACAGCCGGATAACTCCGGTGAGATATACATATCCCAGTATAAACAATGTATACATATGCATTTAATATAAACATATATAAAAGCATAAACAATTATTAAGACATGTATCCAATCTGATTACATGAATCAATACAAATCTGTATTTAAGTCAATGACTTATTATCTTATCTTAACTTATTTCTAACCTAGGGATCCCGATCTAATTTAGACTTCAGTATGCTATATCGAATGTCTACAATAGAAGTCGTTCTACATATAAGCTCATCGATACACCGTAAGTCTAGAGTCTTAGCGGTTCTGACAAAGACTCGGCGGTTCTGCCCTAGCTAGGCTGATCTGTCCTAGACTCAAACTCTTGCTCTGCTATAATTCAATAAGCTAAACATATCAATCTGATAATTTGCAAATAACAATGCAATAAAATAAAGTATGTGATTTAGGGAAACTCAAGTCAAACCTAACTCGAGTTGTGCAATCCCGAATCAACATTTATTTATACGTTTTTCTTCCCGGTCTGACGAAGACGAAGTCTTGTATTCTGATCTGTCCATACCCCGTCTGGCAATGACAATCATATAATTACAATATCGGTACATAACTCAATTCAAAACCTGTTCTGATAAATACTCAAATCAAACACAATCTGATTAATGTCAGTGACATAAGAATACAATCTCAATCAATACTGAATCTGATCAATATTAATCGACGGCATAACATTACAGTCTCAATAACCCCGTCAATCTCAACATCACAGATATAATACCAGAATTCCTAATCAGTATCATTACAACTCATAATCTGAATAATACTACCAATCTGATATCGAATCTCAATCAAATTTATTCTGAAAATCATAACCATTGTATAAACAATCTACTCGTCAATTTGACTTCAATTATACAATGTTTACTGTAGCAGAAACACTATATCTGATTCATATTCCATTCTGACAATATCATAATTTCAAATCATGTCTAAACGTAACAAAACTTACGTCCGGTTGTAGCCTGCATCGATAAGAACTCAATACCGTAGTAGGATTAAAAATCGGACGGACGGATCAAGATATAAAGGCGTAAGGATTTTCTGAAAGCTTTCTCGATCTTTCTTTTTCGTTTCTGTATATCCAATTGCAAGAACGTACATATATATAAATATATATCCATTTGCATGTTAATGAAACGTGGCTCATTTTTCTTGAATCTCGATCGGCGCTCGGGCGGTCAATCTCTACCGCTCTGGCGCGGAGCCTTCTGTCCAAGCCTCGGCGTGTTAAACACTGGCGCTCGGGCGGTCACAAACCACCGCTCGGGCGCCAGACTTTCTGTCCAAACTTCAATCTTGTAATGCATTGGCGCTCGGGCGGTCTTTTCCTACCGCTCGGGCGCCACACATTCTGCCAAACTTCATGAATTGTTATGCACCAACGCCCGGTTCTCTTTTCACGTCTTATTTTAACTCCTAATATCTCAATTCTGTCAATTAATCAACTTCTGGTTACAACAATTAAATCTCGGGCATTACATTTCTCCCCATTTTAGATATGATTTCGTCCCCGAAATCACAGACAATCAAATTAGATAAAGAAAGAAATGTATAATAGAACCAGTCATAACTCCTTTCAATGTAATAACTCTGAACATTGCTACCTCATATCAGACTCAATCTTCCAGGTAGCCTCTTCGATGCCCTAATAACTCTACTGGATTTTCAACAGCGTAATAATCTTCATTCTAAATCATTTTTCTTCTATTGATTCTGATTCCAATCTGGAATAATAATTCAAGAAGTATGATAAACATAAAAATTGTACATTAATTAAATGTTTTATAATATAAATATATAGTTTTGTTTTATTAAATGTTTAAATATTATATGTTTTATAATAAATTGTATAAAATATAAGTTGTTGTGTAATTATAAGTTTTTACTATTTTTTACAGGTTCGATAAAACAAGAATAACCTTGGCGTTGCAAATGGGATTAAGATGATTCTTGGACCTGTAGAAAGTTGATTATAAGATCTACAACATTGTTGCCATGCATAAGATAAAAATCCTCTCACAAGTGGGATCAAATTAAGCAACAATTAAAGTTACCAAAGGAGTAGCAGTTTTACCATACTCTAGTATTTTGACCATATCTCTCAAATTACTTGGTCAAATATTCTGAAAAAAATACCACAACTAGACAACTCAATTATCCACATGTTTCATTTTATGTGAAGAAGCAAATTCGGAGAAGAAGATTTTCAAAAGTGATGTGTAATATAATATTAATTTCTTGGAACACCAATGAAGACTTATGTGTAAAAAATAATATTTTATTTGTGGTTGTCTCCCCAAATTTGGCTATAAAAAGGGGTGCATTGTAATGTATTGAGATATCCCTCATTCTATGAACAAACCTTTGAGTTCATAATATTTCTCTCTATATTTTTCTTTTATTTCTTCATTTAAATATAATTAGCATGTTAATTTCATATTCAATGTTTTACACTTTGAATAATGAATAGCTAACTTCCTAAAGTTGAGATGATAAGGTGAAACTCTTGGCATGATAATAAGGTTATTAAAAGGTAAGAATCTATGTTTTATATTATTTAATCATTATTTATTGTTTAAGTTATATTTATTTCTTTAAGTATTTTTATACCCTACTTATAAGTGGGAGTTTTGATTTATTGTTGCTATATGTTACACTAAATTCTTGGAACCATTTAAATGTTAGTTTGGTATTACCAACCATTTAAAGTGGATGTCTTGATTTATTATATATAAATATATTATAATATTAAATTCTTGAAACCATTTAAATGTTAGTTTGGTTTTACCAACAATTTAACTTGGATTCCTTGATTTACTATATTTAAATATATCATAATAATATTTTCTTGGTACCATTTAAATGTTAGTTTGGTTTTACCAACCATTTAAAGTGGGAACCTTGATTCAGTGTTTACAAATATATATATAGCACAATAAATACTTGACCACATTTATAAGTTTTGGTATATATTATATATTTATGAGATAATAATTTATAACATAATATAAATATGATTATTTAATATATTGGAACCATTTTATTAAGTGGGTTTCAATATTGTTCGTTAATGTTAACTTTATTAAAATACCAAGAGTGGATCCTTTAATCTCAACTACTTAAATTATTTGAACAATTAAAATTTACCCATTAAATATTGAAACAGTTAAAATTAAAAAGAAACAAAAACAAAAACAAAACAAAAAGACATTGTAGTGGACTTGTAATTACCTTAGCTTCCCTGTGGATACGATATTCGGACTCACCGAATTATATTACTTGTGGACAACCTGCTCTTGGGAGTGCAACAATCAAAGTCGCGACAAGTTTTTGTCGCCGTTGCCGGGGAAGTATAATTTAATTTCAAGTCTATTTAATTTTGTTTATAGTTTATTTTTCTTTATTTGAATTTTTATTGCTTTTGTGTGTTTTTATTCTTTTGCATTTGCATTTGCATGAGCATTTGGTCACGTACACTTAGTGGTCGACTCATTCGAAATAACCCTTTATTTTTACAAAACATGGCGGAAGAACCCATCCAAGAAAATGAAGATGAAATTCAATCTCAACATGATCATGATAGACGAAGAACACTTAGAGATCACATGAATCCTACACGTACTAGTGCACCTTCATGTCTAGTTTTTCCCCCTGATGCATCTCATTTTAATTTTAAGCCTGGTATTATCCAACTTTTACCCAATTTTCATGGCTTAGATTCTGAAAATCCATACATGCATTTACGAGAGTTTGCAGAAGTGTGCAACACATATAATGATCTAAAGTGTAGCATGAACACCATTCGACTTAAGCTTTTTCCTTTTTCTTTAAAAGATAAAGCTAAAAATTGGCTACAAAATCTTAGATCGGGATCCATTCGAACTTGGGATGAATTGCAACAACAATTTTTGAAAAAGTTTTTTCCATCTCATAGAACAAATTCTTTCAAAAGACAAATCATCACTTTCACTCAAAAACAAGGAGAAACTTTTTATCAGTGTTGGGATAGATACAAAGAATTGCTTAATCTTTGTCCACATCATGGTTTTGAAATTTGGAGAGTTGTTTCTCAATTTTATGAAGGCTTAACACCTAAAGATAGGCAAATTGTTGAATTTATGTGTAATGGAACATTTGAAGATAAAGATCCAAACGAGGCAATTGAGTATCTCGATTCATTAGCTGAAAATGCTCAAAATTGGGACACTATAGGTACAATCGAACCATCAAACAAGATTCAATCTCCTACATCTGGTCGAGGTATGTACACTCTCAAAGATGAACATGATCTTCAAGCTAGATTTACCTCTTTGGCAAGAAAAGTTGAAGCACTTGAATTGAAAAAGAAGGGTCAATTAAAATCTGTTCAAGAAATTGTGTGTCACATCTGTGATACAAGTGATCATTTTACAAAAGATTGTCCCACTTTACCCTCTTTTAAAGAATGTCTCCAAGAACAAGTCAATGTTTTGAACAATTTCAAAAGGCCAAATTTTGAACCATTTTCTCAAAATTACAATCCAGGTTGGCGAAATCATCCAAATTTTAGTTGGAGGAATGATAATGTTGCACAATTTCCGCAACCACATTTTCAAAATCAACAAAATTTTCAAAATTATGCACCTTATGTTCCTCCACCTAAAAGAAATTTGGAAGATACATTGAATTCTTTCATTGCAAAGCAAGAGTCTATCAATACTCAAACTGCTCAAACCATGACAGATTTGAAAGATACTCTTGCTAAATTTGCATCTACACTTAATGTTCATGAAAAAGGTAAATTTCTTTCACAACCTCTGCCTAATCCCAAGGATCATCATTCACAAACTGGAACTTCTGGAACTCAACCGATGGATCAGGTAAAATCTGTTATTACCCTTCGAAGTGGTAAGGTTGTGGAAAAATCCATTCTTGAACCTTCTGAATATGATGATAAATCAACTTCAAAGGGTAAGAAAGTGGAACCCATAACTTCCGAAGAGGAGGTTCAACAGACAGTGTCACCACCATTCCCTCATGCATTGAAAAATACAAAAAAAATCAAATTTGAATTCTGATATATATGATATTTTTAAACAAGTAAAAGTTAATATTCCTTTATTAGATGCAATAAAACAGGTACCATCATATGCCAAATTTTTGAAAGACTTGTGCACTGTGAAAAGAAAATTGAATGTGAAAAAGAAAGCATTTTTAGCCAAACAAGTAAGTGCAATCATTCAAAATAACAATACTTTGAAATACAAAGACCCTGGTTGTCCTACTATTTCATGTATTATTGGAGAACAAAAGATTAAAAAAGCCTTGCTTGATCTTGGAGCTAGTGTTAATTTACTTCCATATTCGGTTGATTAAGAACTCAATCTAGGCGAGTTAAAATCTACTTCGGTAACACTTTTACTTGCTGATAGATCTGTTAAAGTGCCAAGAGGTATGGTAGAAGACGTGTTGGTCCAAGTTGATAACTTTGTAAATCCTGTCGATTTCATATTTTTAGATACACAACCTATCGAAGCTTGTAATGCAATTCCTGTAATTCTGGGTCGTCCATTTTTAGCAACTTCTAATGCTCTTATAAATTGCAGGAATGGAATAATGAAGTTGTCATTTGGTAACATGACCTTGGAGCTCAATGTTTTTAATCTTTGTAAGCAACCACATGACAAAGGAGATGAAAGTGAAGATGAAAATCTTATTGAAACTCTTGTGGAAGAAAACATTCAAGAAGGGAGTACTCGTGATCAATTAGATATTTGTTCAATTGAAACTGTTAAAGAAAATATTGAAATTGATCTTGATGATTTTATCAGGTATCACTCGTTACCAGGATCAGAGAAAGAATTTGATGCAAAATATGAGAACAAAGACGAACCACCCATATTGGAGTTAAAACCCTTGCCAGAAGAATTGAAGTATGCATTTCTTGGAGAAGATGAAACATATCCAGTGGTAATTTCTTCCAAACTAGAAAGTGATCAAGAAGGTAAATTAGTTGATATGCTTAAAAGACATAAAAATGCAATTGGTTGGACACTAAAAGATCTCAAGGGCATTAATCCACTAATTTGCACACACAAAATTCATTTAGAAGAAAATGCTAAAACATCTCAACAACCACAAAGGAGATTAAATCCACACATGAAAGATGTTGTGAAAACTGAAGTTCTCAAACTACTTGATGTTGGGATTATCTACCCTATTTCTGATAGTAAGTGGGTAAGCCCAACACAAGTAGTTCCGAAAAAATCTGGCATCACAGTGATAAAAAATGAAAAAGGTGAATTGTTAACAAGTCGAGTCCCATCTAGTTGGCGGATGTGTATTGATTATAGAAAATTAAATGATGCCACTAGAAAAGATCATTTTTCATTACCATTTTTGGATCAAATTTTAGAAAGAGTAGCAGGTCATCCATACTACTGTTTTCTTGATGGATATTCAGGTTATTATCAAATTCCCATTGCACTCGAAGATCAAGATAAAACTACATTCACATGTCCTTTTGGAACATTTGCATTTAGAAGGATGCCATTTGGATTATGCAATACCCCAGCAACATTTCAAAGATGTATGCTAAGCATTTTTTGCGACATGGTTGAAAATTGTTTGGAAATTTTCATGGATGATTTAACTGTCTTTGGGAATACATTTGATAATTGTCTTGAAAATTTGGAAAAAGTTTTAAAAAGATGCGAGGAAAAAGGTCTTATTTTAAATTGGGAAAAATGTCATTACATGATTACTTCTGGAATTGTTTTGGGACATGTCGTGTCATCTCATGGAATTGAAGTTGATAAAGCAAAAGTTGATGTCATTGCCAATTTACCCCCTCCAAAAACCATTAAAGAAATTCGATCATTTTTGGGACATGCTGGATTTTATAGGAGGTTTATAAAGGACTTTAGTTTAATCTCTAAACCCATTTGTAACCTCTTAACAAAAGACACTGCATTTGAGTGGACTCAAGAATGTCAAAATGCTTTTGATAAAATCATTCGACATTTAACATCAGCTCCTATCATGCAACCTCCTGATTGGTCTTTACCATTTGAAATCATGTGTGATGCGAGTGATTATGCAGTCGGTGCAGTACTGGGTCAAAAAAGAAACGATAAGCCTTATGTGATATATTATGCAAGTAGAACTTTAAACAATGCTCAAATGAATTACTCCACAACTGAAAAAGAACTACTTGCTGTAATATTTGCATTAGATAAATTTCGTTCTTATTTGATTGGATCAACGACTATTGTGTTTACTGATCATTCTGCTATTAGATATTTGTTGACGAAACAGGATGCAAAGCCACGACTGATACGATGGATTTTGTTGCTCCAAGAATTTGACATTGTGATCAAAGATAAAAAAAGGAACCGAGAATGTTGTAACTGATCATTTATCGAGACTAGTAACATGATCATCTTGTGAAATGACACCAATTAACGATAATTTTCCTGATGAACATCTATTTTCAGTTACTACTACACCTTGGTTTGCTAACATAGTAAATTTTCTTATGACAGGAAAAATGCCACCGCAATGGAGTTCCCAAGATAAGAGAAAATTTTTGAATGAGGTAAAAAACTTTTATTGGGATGATCCGTATCTGTTCAAGTATTGTCCGGATTAAATTTTTCGACGTTGCATACCCGGCAATGAGGTAAGTAGTGTCATTAAATTTTGTCATTCAGAAGCATGCGGAGGACATTTTTCTTCAAAGAAAACGGCTGCAAAAATATTGCAGTGTGGATTTTATTGGCCCACTTTGTTTAAAGACACCCACGAAATCTGCAAGATCTGTGAAAATTGTCAAAAATTGGGAGCGATTTCAAAAAGAAACATGATGCCTTTGAATCCTATCATTGAAATTGAAATATTTGACTGTTGGGGAATTGATTTTATGGGACCTTTTCCACCGTCGTTTGGATACTTGTATATTTTAGTTGCAGTTGATTATGTTTCCAAATGGATAGAGGCAATTCCATGTCGAACAAATGATCATAAAATCGTCATCAAATTTTTGAAAGAAAATATTTTTAGTAGATTCGGAATTCCTCGAGCTATGATAAGTGATGGGGGAACTCACTTTGTTAATAAACCATTTGCTTCATTAATGAAAAATATGGTATTACTCACAAAGTAACTACTCCTTATCATCCTCAAACAAATGGACAAGTTGAATTAGCTAATAGGGAGATAAAGCAAATTTTGGAAAAAACTGTTAACTCAAATAGAAAAGATTGGTCTCTGCGACTTAATGATGCACTTTGGGCATATCGAACAGCTTTTAAAACATCATTGAATATGTCTCCCTATAGGTTGGTTTATTGAAAACATTGTCATTTGCCTGTAGAGTTGGAACATAAAGCTTATTGGGCGATCAAAACTTTAAATTCAGGCATGGATGATGCCAACAAATTGCGTAAATTGCAACTTAATGAACTTGATGAACTCAGAAATGATGCGTATGAGAATTCAAGGATTTATAAAGCAAAAATCAAATCATTTCATGATAAAACAATTCTTAGAAAATCTTTTGAGATTGGTAAAAAAGTTTTGCTTTATAATTCTCGACTTCACATATTCCCAGGAAAATTACGATCAAGATGGACAGGCCCATATATTGTAAAGCATGTGTATCCTTATGGAGCAGTGGATATTGAAAATCCTAAAAATGGTGATGTTTTTAAAGTGAATGGACAAAGGCTTAAACTATTTTTGGAAAATGAAATCTTTCAAGAAGAGTTTATTTCCCTTTCTGATCCTTAAATTTTTATGTTGCATTTAATTTTGTTTGTTTTTATTTCAGGTTTCCTTAATCTTTTTATTTTCCCGGTTAAATGGCGGATAACGGTACTCCGTGACTCTCATAGTCGGTTAAATCAGTTTCCCACAATTGCTGATACAAAAATAAAAAAAATCATTTCTTTTCTTTTCAAAATGGATGAAATTCTCTCAAAAATTTGTAAATATTTTCCCTCTGTTTCTGAAAATGTTCTAAAAAAAATTTATGCAGGAAGGTGTGAAAGATTGAGATTGCTAATGCAAAAAGGAATTCCAGAAGATATTCGTCTTGTAATAGAAGCTAAGGTCCGATTAGGAGGAGAAGTTCCACAATCATTGCTCATTCGGTATTTGCCTGGATTAGGAAAAAGCACTTATGCGAAAAAAGAAGGGCCAAAAGTTTAGGGGTTTGTCATAAGTGTGCGAGATGGACTTGTGAAAAACGATGCAGATCTTTGGGATGTGTTTCCAATAACAGAGAAGATAAAATTGGTTTCATTAAGAATGGGCTGAGTTGTAGTAGCCCGAATTCCAAATTGGGTAATTAACGGAGTAATGGTGATTAAGAAGGTTTAAGGTGTAATTTTGGCTATGGTCATGATCGGACGGACCGAAGAGGGTTCGGAAGCACCGAAGAGTTCGGACGATCCGAAGTGTAGTTCGGTGAATCCGATCATAGGTGTCAAGTGTTGATCGACACGTCATTTTCCATGCATGTTCGGACGGTCCGAAGTGTATGATCGGAGGATCCGATCATGAGCTGTCAAGAGCCAATGGACACGTAGCGTTCGGACGTTCCGAAGTGTTGTTCGGAGGATCCGAACATGGCCTATAAATAGTGCTCGGATTTCTCATTTGTGACTTGCCAATTTATGATTTTGCCTCATAGTTGAGAGGATTTGGAAGGTTTCTAGGGTTAGTTGTTGGTCGAGCGATAGCCAAGAGCTGCCAGGAGTAGTAGCGTAGCGGCGCCTGAGTTTCAAGGCAATCGACATCAAAGGGCTGTCGAAGGACGAAGGTAAACCCTAAACCTTTGGTAGTACTAGGGAGTACTGGTTTTGCTAGTCGAGCATGGTAGTATTGATTGAGTATGCTTTTGATGCGTAGGCTTGTGCTAGACCTGATTAGCGGTGTTGCGTAAGGCTAGGCTTGCTGTGATAGAGGTACGAAAGTACTATCCGAGATATCCTGGTTGAGTATACATTCATATATGTGTTGCATGAGTATTTGCTGCATTGTTATATGTCATATGATGCATGCTATTATGTCACGAGTTATGATGCATATTGCATATCATGTTGAGCCGTATCTCCTTCGAGATAGCCTTTACTGTTGAGCTGTATCTCTTTCGAGATAAGCTATATCTTGGGGCCGCTCAGCCCTGTCTTGTGGACGCATGGACACCGAGAGTACACAGTGGCCGACGGGTCGGGAGGGCTTCGGTGGTCCGGGACATTTTAGGTCCACGTCTGTCTTGTAGTGGATGCAGTGACCCAGAGGTTGGACCGTGCGGCACTATCCACTTGGCGCCTCTAGACTGAGCATTTTGAGATCCTTTGTGATTCCTGTTTCTTGACTACCCTGGTATCATATCATAGCATGTGCATTTCATATAGGTTTGTATACTCATACTTTTGTACTGGGCGTTCTTATCGCTCACGTCCTCGGTTTTGTTTATTCTTGGACACCCCATTCCCACGGGGCAGGCCTCAGGTTGGATGGCTCAGGAGGAGCAGGAGGAGGACGTTGAGTAGCTGGTTGGTTTAGTTTTCAGTGTTTTCCATTTGATTCGATATGGTTGTACTGGATATTTCATTTTGAGTTAGTCTAGACTTCGATTTCGATTGGGTTGTATAACTATTGTTGTTGGCCATATTTCCGCTGTTATCTCTGATTATAATTAATTAGGTTAATTGCATGCTTAGTTTTTGATTAGTAGGTGATTCTGGAACGGGTCACTACATGAGTAAGGAGTCTTTAGATAACATCTTATTGACTCTTGAGATGCATTCTAGTGGACATGTGCATATTGAACTTCTCCGTTTATGGAAACAATTCCAAGATGAGCGTCATAGTCTTGGGAATCCGACTAAAAAATACCCTGTTTGCCAATTTATAAGAAAATTGGATGGGAAGCATCGTCATCGTCGGGATGGTCCTAGGCGTTTCGATATGCATCGTTTCATGCAGATGGGGCCTAAGCCTTTAGTTGGCGGTGAGACTCCCGATGATGCGGAGGATTGGTTAGAGCGCATGGAGAGTTGTTTCCGCGCATTCCAGTGCACCGATGAGCAGAAGATGGAGACCCTTAGTTTTCTTCTCGAGGGCCGTGCTCGCAGGTGGTGGCGATCGACTTCTGCGCCGATAGTTCAGTCGCAGGGAAGAGCGACTTGGGTCGATTTCCGTGCAGCGTTCATGCAGCTGTACTTTCCTCCAGCCCTTCGCCAGGCCAAGACGATTGAGCTCCTGAACCTTAAGCAGGGGAGTATGTCTGTTGATGAGTATCAGCAGAAATTCTTTGAGTTGTTACCCTTCGCTCCTCATATCAGTGGCAGTTCTGAGGCCAAGTATGATCATTTCCTCCAGGGCCTTAATCAGGAGATCTTTGATCGAGTCACTGTCTGTGATAATCCTACTTCTTATGATGGGTTAGTGAACCGGTGTCGCCAGGCAGAGATCAGTCTCCAGCGTGGTAGGGCTATTCTTTCTTCTTCTAGACCTCCGAGTACTTTGAGGCCTCGATCTCAGTCATTCAAGAAATCTGGTTCATCTTCTTCTGGATCTGGATCTCGATCTAGTGGTGTTTTCCGCTTTGGTAAGAAGAAGGAGTCTTGTGCGCATTGTGGGAAGAACCATCCATCGGAGCAATGCCGAGTAGCCGCAGGAGCTTGTTATCAGTGCGGAGAGATGGGGCATATTAAGAAGAATTGTCCTCAGTTGCGAGGTGGAGCAGGATCCGGTTCTGGATCTCAGACGACTGTTCAGCAGAGGAGGCAGGGTCAGGCAGTGGGTAGTTCGAATCTTCGACCTCGTGCCCAAGGTCAGGTTTTTGCGCTGAACCAGGATCAGGCTGCAGATGAGACGGAGAGAGTCATAACAGGTACTTTTCATTTATGCGGTATTCCTGCTTTTGTTCTTATTGATACAGGAGCCTCTCATTCCTTCATTTCTGCACGATTTGTTAAGCGTCATAGGTTACCCTATGTTTCTCTAGACGTCATTCTTTCTGTTTCTACTCCGATGGGTCATTCGGTGTTAGCGAAGCGTCTAGTGATGGGTTGTCCCTTAGATTTTGAGGGTAACGAGTTGACTGCGAATCTTATGATCCTAGAGATGGAAGATTTTGATTGTATCTTGGGTATAGACTTATTGACTACCTACCGAGCTACTGTGGATTGTTACCAGAAGCTTGTTCAGTTTCGTACGACTGAAAGCTCTAGTTGGTTTTTCTATGGTGAGGGAGCGCGACCTCCGATGCCAGTGGTATCTGCTCTGAAAGCCTGTCGTGCTTTAGAGTCGGGCGGGGAAGGCTACCTCATCTATGCGATTGATTCATCCACAGGTAGTGTTGGTCTAGAGGATATTCCAGTGGTTTGTGAATTTCCTGATGTTTTCCCAGATGAGATTCCTGGTTTTCCTCCGGTTAGAG
Source organism: Primulina eburnea (assembly GCF_022965805.1). NCBI lineage: Eukaryota > Viridiplantae > Streptophyta > Magnoliopsida > Lamiales > Gesneriaceae > Primulina > Primulina eburnea. The sequence goes on along the minus strand of NC_133101.1, from coordinate 45,336,448 downwards.
AGGTGGAATTTGGCATAGATTTAATGCCAGGGACTGCACCGATTTCTCGTGCCCCCTATCGTCTTGCTCCGTCAGAGATGAGAGAGCTGAAGCAGCAATTGCAGGATCTTCTTGATAAGGGTTATATTCGCCCGAGTGTTTCGCCTTGGGGAGCTCCAGTCTTGTTTGTCAAGAAGAAGGATGGATCGATGCGGTTGTGCATTGATTATCGCCAGCTGAATCGGGTGACGATCAAAAACAAGTACCCTTTACCCCGTATTGATGACTTGTTCGATCAGCTTCAGGGTACTTCTGTTTACTCCAAGATCGACTTGCGATCGGGTTATCATCAGATGAGAGTCAGAGATGATGATATTTCCAAGACTGCATTTCGTACTCGTTATGGGCATTACGAGTTTCTAGTTATGCCATTCGGATTGACGAATGCGCCAGCGGTGTTCATGGATCTGATGAACCGAATCTTCCGAGATTTTCTGGATCAGTTTGTGGTGGTTTTCATTGATGATATCTTGATCTATTCCCACAGTGTGGAAGAGCATGCCCAACACTTGAGGATTGTGTTGCAGATTCTTCGCGAGAAGCAATTGTATGCTAAGCTGAATAAGTGCGAGTTCTGGATTGATCGTGTGGTATTCCTTGGTCATGTGATTTCCAAGGAAGGAGTTTCTGTGGATCCCAGCAAGATTGAAGCAGTGCTGAATTGGTCACGTCCGACGACGGTGGCTGAGATCCGTAGTTTTCTAGGTCTGGCAGGGTATTATCGTCGCTTCATCGTGAATTTCTCTCAGATAGCCAGACCATTGACGCAACTTACTCGGAGGGATGTTCCATTTGAGTGGTCATCCGAGTGCGAAGATAGTTTCAGAGAGCTTCGTCGACTTCTGACTTCCGCACCTGTTTTGGCGTTACCGTCAGGATCTGATAGTTTCAGTGTTTACACCGATGCCTCCACTCAAGGCTTAGGGTGTGTGTTGACGCAAAACGGTCATGTGATTGCTTATGCTTCCAGACAGCTGAAATCTCACGAGGAGAAGTATCCCACTCATGATCTGGAATTGGCAGCTATTGTGTTTGCGCTGAAGATTTGGCGTCATTATTTGTACGGTGTTCAGTTTGAAATCTTTACTGATCATAAGAGTCTGAAATATCTGTTCACTCAGGCTGAGTTGAACATGAGGCAACGTCGTTGGATGGATTTGCTGAAGGATTATGATTGCGAGATCAAGTACCATTCAGGTTCTGCGAATCTCACAGCTGATGCGCTTAGTCGCAAGGTGAGAGCCTCTGCACTTCAGACTTGTGCTATGACTAGTGCCATCCAGGATAGTTGCTCGTTGGGGTTTAACTTCAAGCATCGGAAAGGTATGGAGAGCATTCGTGTTGCTACCATTTTATCTGAGCCCAATTTGTTCACTCGGATTCGAGAAGCTCAGATGTCTGATCTCAAGACTCAGAGATTAGCTCGGTTAGTTGGTGGTGATAGCAATTTCCATTATCAGTCCAATGGTCTTCTGTGCTTATCTAATCGGGTTGTAGTACCAGAGGATGACACTTTGAGGGACGAGATATTGTCTCAGGCGCATCGAAGCAAGTTAAGTGTTCATCCAGGAAGCAACAAGATGTATAGAGACTTGAGGATGCGGTTTTGGTGGAAAGGGATGAAGCGCAGCGTGTATCAGTTTGTTTCCAAGTGTCTAGTTTGCCAGCAGGTTAAGGCAGAGCACCGTCGACCGGGAGGATTGTTGTTGAACTTACCTATTCCAGAATGGAAGTGGGAGCATATTACGATGGATTTCATTACTCACTTGCCATTATCTTCGAGGAACAGCGATGCTATCTGGGTAGTGGTGGATCGACTCACCAAGTCTGCTCATTTTCTGCCGTATAATCGTGATTTCACTTTCGATCGTATGGCTCGATTGTACATTCAGGAGATTGTACGTTTGCATGGAGTGCCTGTCAGTATTGTTAGTGACAGAGATCCTCGTTTTACCTCACGGTTTTGGGGTAGTTTCCAGTCAGCTTTGGGTACTACACTGAGTCTGAGTACTGCTTATCATCCGGAGACTGACGGTCAATCAGAGAGGACTATCCGTACGCTTGAGGATATGTTGCGAGCCTGTGTTATGGATTTCGGACCCGCTTGGCAGGATCATTTGCCTTTGATTGAGTTCGCGTACAACAACAGCTATCATCGTAGTATTGGTATGGCACCATTTGAGGCGTTGTACGGGCGACGTTGTCGTACTCCATTATTCTGGGATGAAGTCGGGGAACGACAGGTAGAGGGACCGGAGTTAGTCCAGCAGGCTATAGATAAGGTTGCAGTAATCAAGAAGCGGATTAAGACTGCTCAGGATCGACAGGCTAGTTATGCGAACACAAAGCGTCGACCTCTTCATTTTCAGCCAGGTGAGAAGGTGTTTCTCCGAGTTTCGCCTTTTCGCAGGATTTTGAGATTTGGTCTCAAGGGTAAGCTGTCTCCGAGATTTATTGGTCCATTCGAGATACTGGAATGTGTGGGAGATTTAGCTTACAGACTTGCGTTGCCGCCGTACCTATCAAGTATTCATGATGTGTTCCACGTATCCTTGTTGAGACGTTATGTAGCAGATGAGTCGCACATCTTACATCCATCTGAAGTTCAACTTGATACGGATTTGTCTTACGTGGAGCGACCAGTTCAGATTCTAGATCGCAAAGATAAGGTGTTGCGGAATAAGATCATTCCTCTTGTCTTAGTGCAGTGGCAGCGTCGAGGCACTGAAGAAGCCACTTGGGAGTTAGAGAGTCGTATGCGTTCGGAGCATCCAGAGCTCTTTTGAGTTGTGCTTTGTATAAGTTTGTGTTTTCAGTTGTAATCATAGTATCAGTTGTATTCAACAACAATTGAGATGTATTAATGATGTTGTTATTTCGTTTTGTTCATTCTCTAAGCCTGATTTCGAGGACGAAATCTTTTAAGGGGGGGAGAATGTAGTAGCCCGAATTCCAAATTGGGTAATTAACGGAGTAATGGTGATTAAGAAGGTTTAAGGTGTAATTTTGGCTATGGTCATGATCGGACGGACCGAAGAGGGTTCGGAAGCACCGAAGAGTTCGGACGATCCGAAGTGTAGTTCGGTGAATCCGATCATAGGTGTCAAGTGTTGATCGACACGTCATTTTCCATGCATGTTCGGACGGTCCGAAGTGTATGATCGGAGGATCCGATCATGAGCTGTCAAGAGCCAATGGACACGTAGCGTTCGGACGTTCCGAAGTGTTGTTCGGAGGATCCGAACATGGCCTATAAATAGTGCTCGGATTTCTCATTTGTGACTTGCCAATTTATGATTTTGCCTCATAGTTGAGAGGATTTGGAAGGTTTCTAGGGTTAGTTGTTGGTCGAGCGATAGCCAAGAGCTGCCAGGAGTAGTAGCGTAGCGGCGCCTGAGTTTCAAGGCAATCGACATCAAAGGGCTGTCGAAGGACGAAGGTAAACCCTAAACCTTTGGTAGTACTAGGGAGTACTGGTTTTGCTAGTCGAGCATGGTAGTATTGATTGAGTATGCTTTTGATGCGTAGGCTTGTGCTAGACCTGATTAGCGGTGTTGCGTAAGGCTAGGCTTGCTGTGATAGAGGTACGAAAGTACTATCCGAGATATCCTGGTTGAGTATACATTCATATATGTGTTGCATGAGTATTTGCTGCATTGTTATATGTCATATGATGCATGCTATTATGTCACGAGTTATGATGCATATTGCATATCATGTTGAGCCGTATCTCCTTCGAGATAGCCTTTACTGTTGAGCTGTATCTCTTTCGAGATAAGCTATATCTTGGGGCCGCTCAGCCCTGTCTTGTGGACGCATGGACACCGAGAGTACACAGTGGCCGACGGGTCGGGAGGGCTTCGGTGGTCCGGGACATTTTAGGTCCACGTCTGTCTTGTAGTGGATGCAGTGACCCAGAGGTTGGACCGTGCGGCACTATCCACTTGGCGCCTCTAGACTGAGCATTTTGAGATCCTTTGTGATTCCTGTTTCTTGACTACCCTGGTATCATATCATAGCATGTGCATTTCATATAGGTTTGTATACTCATACTTTTGTACTGGGCGTTCTTATCGCTCACGTCCTCGGTTTTGTTTATTCTTGGACACCCCATTCCCACGGGGCAGGCCTCAGGTTGGATGGCTCAGGAGGAGCAGGAGGAGGACGTTGAGTAGCTGGTTGGTTTAGTTTTCAGTGTTTTCCATTTGATTCGATATGGTTGTACTGGATATTTCATTTTGAGTTAGTCTAGACTTCGATTTCGATTGGGTTGTATAACTATTGTTGTTGGCCATATTTCCGCTGTTATCTCTGATTATAATTAATTAGGTTAATTGCATGCTTAGTTTTTGATTAGTAGGTGATTCTGGAACGGGTCACTACATGAGTAAGGAGTCTTTAGATAACATCTTATTGACTCTTGAGATGCATTCTAGTGGACATGTGCATATTGAACTTCTCCGTTTATGGAAACAATTCCAAGATGAGCGTCATAGTCTTGGGAATCCGACTAAAAAATACCCTGTTTGCCAATTTATAAGAAAATTGGATGGGAAGCATATCCTCGACTCATAGAAGGCGTTGAAGCCGTTTCTGGACGTAAAACCAGAGGAAAATTGTGAGCCACAATCACACTACTGTTTATATGCATGTGTGTCATTATTGTTTTTACTATTTATTCTGTTTACAGCTGTGACCCATAGTTTTGTCATGATAACATATTACCCCTATAAAATCTCTCATCTTTCTCTCTATTTTCGCAGAAAAAAAAAAAAGAAAGTAAAAACATGGCTGGATCCTCTGCACAAACATTGAAAAATATTTGTGTATTTTGTGGGTCGAGTCCTGGAAAAAATGAAGTGTTTGTAGAAGCAGCGAATAATCTTGGAAAGATATTGGCTGAGAGAAAAGTTCACTTGGTATATGGGGGAGGTAATATTGGGTTAATGAGATCTGTTTCAACATCTGCTCATCTTGGAGGTAATCAGGTTTTGGGTATTATTCCTACAGCTTTAGCTGAAGGAAATATTACAGGTGTTACGATTAGGGAGGAATTAAAAGTTTCTTCTATGTATGAAAGAATCACTCAAATGATTGAAAATTCTGATGCTTTTATCGCACTACCAGGTGGTTTTGGTACATTAGAAGAAATTTTTCACACTGTTTCTTGGGCACAATTTAATATCCATAATAAACATGTGGGCTTGTTGAATATCAATAATTATTATGACAGTTTGTTGACATTTCTTGATAAAGCTGTGGAACAGAATTTCATTTCAGAAAATTCACGACGGATGCTCATCTGTGCTTCGACTGCCGATCAATTAATTGATGATTTGGAAGCTTTTGTTCATAAGCCTGATCCGATGATAACAAAGATCAATTGGTCGCAATCAAGCAGTAAGAAAAGGAAGTTGGATCATTGATTCAAAAAGTCGTGGATTGGTTTGCGTTTGTTTCAGTTTGTTATCTTCAATAAAATTCCAGGTGATATCTCTTTCATTATGTACTCTTTATTAATAGCTATTTTGACATTAGGGACAATGTCATATTCTGATTGGGGGGAGAACACATTTTAATAAAAAAAACAAATTTAAAAAAAAATTAAATATTATTTTAAAATAAAACCATGTTTATTGTTTGTACCTTAGTAATTTTTGCAAAAATGTCATACATTACATATTTGAAAGATTTAAATTAGAATATGCATTAATCTATTTAAGAATGTTTAAATTTTTATTTGAAAAAAGGTCATTTTTAATATTCTGATCAATATAAAAATATGATTTATGAAATCTTTTTGAGTGATTAACCATTGTGATAAAATTAGGTATTAAAGTATATGGCCCAAGATATACCTTATAAGAGTGCCTAAAATTTTTGAACTCACACATATTTTGTGAGTGAGTGGAGAGGATTGAGAAAACAGCTTGCGAGCCTTTATTGATCATCGGAGAGGCTATCAATTGTTTAGATCTTGAGTTCTTATTTTGAAAAAAAAAAAATTGATATTTCCTGAAAAAAAAAAGCGAAGAAAAAAAGAAAGAAAGAAAGATGTTGAAGATTTATGTAATTTAAGTTATATGCTGCGACCCATTTTTCTCTCATAAAAATACAAATAAAAAAAAAAAGAAAGAGAGAGAGAAATACATTGTACAAATTAAATAAATATGTGGTCAAGAAGCATAACTTAGTTTGATTCCATGATGTTAAAAAAAAAATCAGGAAAAAAAAAATATATATAATAAGAACAACTGGATTTTAAATCAATGGATTTTCTATCTTTTGATTAGTTTGGCTCGTTTGTCTGTCTGCATTCTGTAAACCATTTTTCTGAGCATTTATCTGTATTCCAACTCTATGAGAGAAATCGTTGCCATAAATTGAAACATTTATTAACCTGTGAGGATATGGAGTAGAGACTCTTACTAGGAATTTCTGAAGGCCGTGTACATTTAACTACCTGAAATAAGCTTTGAATTAATCATCTCGAATAACTTTGACAGTTTTCAAATTTAATTTTAACACTTATATAGTTTTGATTACATTTCTATTTAAATCAATCAATATGTTTTGTACTGCTATTAACGCTTAAATTGCTAGGGACTAGCAATAAGCTGGTTGGGAGGTGTAAAAACATAAAAATTGTACATTAATTAAATGTTTTATAATATAAATATATAGTTTTTGTTTTATTAAATGTTTAAATATTATATGTTTTATAATAAATTGTTTAAAATATAAGTTGTTGTGTAATTATAAATTTTTACTATTTTTTACAGGTTCGATAAAACAAGAATAACCTTGGCGTTGCAAATGGGATTAAGATGATTCTTGGACCTGTAGAAAGTTGATTATAAGATCTACAATATTGTTGCCAAGCATGAGATAAAAATCCTCTCACAAGTGGGATCAAATTAAGCAACAATTAAAGTTACCAAAGGAGTGGCAGTTTTACCATGCTCTAGTATTTTGACCATATCTCTCAAATTACTTGGTCAAATATTCTGAAAAAAATACAAAAACTAGACAACTCAATTATCCACATGTTTCATTTTATGTGAAGAAGCAAATTCGGAGAAGAAGATTTTCAAAAGTGATGTGTAATATAATATTAGTTTCTTGGAACACCAATGAAGACTTATGTGTAAAAAATAATATTTTATTTGTGGTTGTCTCCACAAATTTGGCTATAAATAGGGGTGCATTGTAATGTATTGAGATATCCCTCATTCTATGAACAAACCTTTGAGTTCATAATATTTTTCTCTATATTTTTCTTTTATTTCTTCATTTAAATATAATTAGCATGTTAATTTCATATTCAAAGTTTTACACTTTGAATAATGAATAGCTAACTTCCTAAAGTTGAGATGATAAGGTGAAACTCTTGGCATGATAATAAGGTTATTAAAAGGTAAGAATCTATGTTTTATATTATTTAATCATTATTTATTGTTTATGTTATATTTATTTCTTTAAGTATTTTTATACCCTACTTATAAGTGGGAGTTTTGATTTATTGTTGCTATATGTTACACTAAATTCTTGGAACCATTTAAATGTTAGTTTGGTATTACCAACCATTTAAAGTGGATGCCTTGATTTATTATATATAAATATATTATAATATTAAATTCTTGGAACCATTTAAATGTTAGTTTGGTTTTACCAACCATTTAACTTGGATTCCTTGATTTACTATATTTAAATATATCATAATAATATTTTCTTGGTACCATTTAAATGTTAGTTTGGTTTTACCAACCATTTAAAGTGGGAACCTTGATTTAGTGTTTACAAATATATATATAGCACAATAAATACTTGACCACATTTATAAGTTTTGGTATATATTATATATTTATGAGATAATAATTTATAACATAATATAAATATGATTATTTAATATATTGGAACCATTTTATTAAGTGGATTTCAATATTGTTCGTTAATGTTAACTTTATTAAAATACCAAGAGTGGATCCTTTAATCTCAACTACTTAAATTAAAATTTGAACAATTAAAATTTACCCATTAAATATTGAAACAGTTAAAATTAAAAAGAAACAAAAACAAAAACAAAACAAAAAGACATTGTAGTGGACTTGTAATTACCTTAGCTTCCCTGTGGATACGATATTCGGACTCACCGAATTATATTACTTGTGGACAACCTGCTCTTGGGAGTGCAACAATCAAAGTCGCGACAAAGTATAATCTCATAATACCACTCGAAATAATTCTGATAGAATCAATCTTAAATACTGGTCATACAACATCCGTATATATCAATCAACAGCTCATAACAAGTCAACATCAACAGCTGTTATCAAGTCTGTTTAGTTCTAGTGAATTCGATATTCAATTTTCTGCCTCAAATATCAACGGTTGTCTTCTGACGTCGGTATATTTAATTTGTCTATTCTGAGTTGTCTTCTTTTCTTTTCTGAATCAGCTTCATTTTTTCAGTCATATCTCTGATCTTATCAAGACTAATCTCAGATACCTCTGAGATATTATCTTTATACAAGGAATCTGATGTTCTTATTGCACCCCGCCTCAAATGAAACTATTTCAGCACTCATTTGATAATTCTTAAGTGACAATGAATCTTGTGAACTAGGGCTAACATCCAGCACTACAGTTCCACAGATATCTTTCAATATCTGGATAATACGCTCTGGCTATCTATCAGTCGGTAGATAACATGTAAAATAGTTCATGGTATATTCTGCCACTAATACCAAAATCAATCAAAATGACAGTCTGGTATAATCTACTTTATTATTCTGTTCAATCTGACCATTTCTTTGACATCGATCTTTGTGCTCTGGTCATGTTTGTACGTCATCTGGTACAAACTAATAGATATAGATTGAACAATCTGTCAATTACAATCATATCATATCACAATCTGGAAAGTATTGCGGTAATCTAATAGATATAGATTGAACAATCTGTCAATTACAATCATATCATATCACAATCTGGAAAGTATTGCGGTAATCTCATTACGAAATTCATAAAAATGTAATCCCAATTTCTAATCAGATTTATACAAGACCTGTAATAAATCTCTTGGTTTCTGTTTTTCTTTCTATTTTCATCTATCGGCAATTTAGACAGCTGAGTACAAATTCTGCCACATCTATTTTCATCTGTTTCTATCAAAACATTTTCTGTTATCCGGATACATACTGAATCGATTATTGGGCGTTTCTGACCATTTCTGTTATTTCAATTTGAAATATCCGGTACAACCAAATCAGTTAATAGTATAAATTAAAGAAAAATACCTACCTGGTATTCGATTCTGACTATCGATATCAAATTCTGTTGTACAGTTCTGAAACATTTGACATCACAAGATAATCATTCTCATACAGTAAAAATCACATATCTGTCACTCTGATCGATGCTCTGCTCTGATTATCGAAATTACGTTCTGAACATTCTGGTTAAATCTCTGAACTGCCGTAATTCTCGAATTCAGTTCTGATTCGGCTTAAATAATCTGTATCAAAACACTGACTCAGAATAACAATACTATCAAATCAGATTCACAGTATCAATAATCTGTACTGATCTAGTGAGTTCAGTAACTCATAAAATTGCAATCTCTGGCAATACTGTCAATTCTGATTAATCAATCACCTCTTCATTTCATTTTGATCAACTGCTATATATCTTCGCAAATATAATCTGCCCCCAAACAATATAATTTGTCTCAAATACTGTTTTAAAACAATAATAATACTCAAGCAGATACAAAACAACAATCGTATAAGATAATCTGCCAACTCAGACCAAAATACATTTCTGATCACTCTGACATTTATGAAATTTCTGATATTTCTGCTCTTTCTGATATCAGTATTATTCTCAGCCACTGATCATGATCTCAACTATGTCAAACTCAATCGGTATACTAACTTCAGATATCGCATATTCTGAATACGATCTGTTTCAAGCAGGATTCATATCTGAATAATTTCTGTATACAATCATCACAGTTCTCAAAATATTCAATACAATCTTACGATATTTGATTCAATCAATCAGATGCTGCAAATATATCAAAATATCATAGATACAACAAGCATTAAATCAACAGAATATCTCTGAACATATTGAAACATACCAAAGAGAAACACTAAATCAGATGTATCTCCTGGTCGTTACTCTTCTACGGATCTTTTAATTCTTTCAGTTCATTCTGTACATTCAATATCCTTCTGTACTGAATTCTAAAACAACAAACAGTACCTGGTATCGGTTCAATTCTGAAATTTATCTTTCTGATACAAAGTAAATCTGAAATCTTATCTGGGCAAACATCAGCTAACTCGTACATCACTGGCAATCTGCCAATGCTAGGCTCGATTTCAGTACATCTACTGAATACATAAGGATACCATCTGCTCCTTTCTGTATCAATCAAGTCATAAACAATACGAATATCAAATGAATTCTAAATCTAGAATCCTTACCGTGAACTCTCTACTCATCAGCCATATCTGGTCTGAATCTTATACTCTCCTGAAAGGAATCTATAATAGTTCTGTACTTGTTTAGCATATTAATATCAATAATGCAGTCAAATCAGAAAACACCAGTACATCATAATCTAACTCGATCTCATTCTCATCTTACTGTAGTATACAATATTTTACAAAAATCTCTGATATCAATCTTTCTTTCCCAAAAGGTACAAAGATTAATACTACAGCAATACAGACCCAATAGGTACCATATATATCAATGCAACTCAGTCAAAGATGATCATAAGAAATGCATTAGTATATATCAATACATATGCAACATAATCATAAAAGAACAGTACTTGCCCCTATATCATCAAGTGCCTCTTGGGTCTGTTCCTCGGTCACTACCACCAGATGGTCCTGATCCCTGAAATCTTCAGGAATCTCTCTGGGGACAAACTCTAGCAAAGTGTCCCGGCTGTCGGCAGATACGACAACTACCAGTCACTCCCTGTCATTGCTCTGTGGAATGTCTTCCTCCGCAAGTTCTGCAATACACTCCAGTATAACTCGGGCTAGAACCACTGGAGCTAGATGAACCGCTAGGTCCGCTCCGTAAATTTTTAAAATGTTTCTTTCGAGCTTTCAGCAAATCTTGCTTTCCACTCGTGCTGCCGCGATCAAATCGGAGAGGGGATTGCAGTTTCTGGGGTTGCATCGCACACACTCTTTTTAGTTGTCTAATAAGACTCGCCTCCGCTCTCTTCGCTCTTCTCAAGGCATCAGCAAAATGGTGAGGTCGCTCTATATTCATCGATGCAACTATCTCCGAATTCAATCCTCTGATGAACTGATCCGCTACAGTTTCATCATTCCCAATTACATGAGGAGCAAAACGCAGTATAGTAGAGAATTTAGCCACATATCCTTCAATATTCAGTTGACCTTGTCTCAAATTCTCAAACTCTGCTTTCTTGTCTTCTCAGTACGAAATTGAGAAAAATCTTCGATAAAATTCAGTTCTTAATATTTCCCACGAATTCACTGTACCTTTCTGTTCTAACATTCTTTTATTTGTAATCCACCAACTCCTGGCGGCTTCTCGTAACTGGTTAGGCACCATTTTAAATCTCTGTTCATCTGTACAATCAAGTAAATCGAACAATATTTCTATTTCATCAAACCAGTTCTCACAATATTCAGACGTCTCGATACCACTCAGAATCGGCGGCTGAAATAACTGAAACTCTTTCAACTTATTTCCATCTGAGTTTCTGATACATCTATCTGTTCAGTCGAAGTACTACCCCTTTCTGGAATTCTCCGTGGAGGTATATCTGCTTTTCAAAACATTAGTACCCAAATACTACAAATACTCAATTTGAGCTAAGAAAAGGAGAAATTTAAACTCCAGAATAATAATGAATATAAGATTCTTATTTGGAATTTTACAAAACATAAAAGGATTTACGAAAGATATACCAAAGAAATTAAACAACAGAGGATTTACCGAGGGTCCAAAGAATCATAAATTCATAAAAAATCACCCATAAACGCCTTAAACGCCATTTCTCGGCTAAGCAGGCTGAAGGGCTACAACATGAATTTATTTTTCTCGGATAAACTCGAACCTTGTGTTCACCATTTCCTGGTTCATCTTCTTACCTTATGTTCTAACCAAAGACTCTTATATTACATTATATTCCAGAAATTTAAATAAATCTTTTATTATATCAATCTGATTCCAAATTACAAATAAATATAGATCATGTCATAGTAAGGTAAATAATTTAGCACAAATGCTTTAGCCTGTCATTCAGGCTAATCTATTTAATATAAAAATTTAAAACAGTAAAATAAAAAACAGAAAATAAAAACAATAAGAACTTACAAAGTTGTTATCAGAACTTCAAGCTTTTATTTATGAACTTCAGAATGGTTTTTACAAGAGAGTATAGAGGGGAACAAACTCGACTGTGTCCTTCTAAGAACACAGAATGGTCCTATAAATAGATAGAATAGCCGGACATGAAACCCCGGATTCCATCTCAAAATAAAAACAGTAAAATGCTTTATTAAAGCAAAAAGTAACATGGTTACAAAATTCAAAAAGTATAAAGTGATATTCCACCCACTTTTGTCATGTTATGCCATGATGTGTTATTCCACCAACTCTTGAGATTCTTCCTCCAACGATTTTTTAATCATCTTTGATATTATCCTTTACAAATTTCTTCAAATTTTCAAAGATATCTTCTATTTGAGATAATTGAGGAGTATCTTCCTCTGGATCCTGTGCATCTTGCATTTGCATCAAATGTATGAATTGATTTTCACTAGATTCAGACGCCATATATTTATCTGATTTTGAATCAGAACATCCAATATTCTGAAAAAGATCCTTCTTCATTTCTTCAATGTAAATCTCAATCATTTTGTCTTTGAATAAATCTCAGAATATTTCTGAGTGAGAATCTTGAATGGACTCATGGAGGCTTTTTCCTTTTCTTGTTGATTATTAATTTCTTTTTGGTATAAAGAAATTTTTTCTTCCATTTGATGAAGACTTTCATAACCATATGGTTTTCCAGTTTCTGGATCATCTCTCAATAATTTGTCCCAAAATTTTGTAGAACTGACTCTCCATATGCAAGGGATACCTTCATCAGTGTAACTGAATTCTGGCTGCCATTTCCATATCCATGGGATTCCAAATTCCATGAAAAATAGACATAAAGTCTTTCCATCGATCCAATGTTCAGAAAATGATTTTTTAATACTTGGGGAAACATTTAACCAAGTATTCATGGGTTTTATAAAAACCTCTGGCAAAATCTTTGCAGATGGACCGAATATCTTCCACCAGATTAGAAACCAATTTGGAACAGGATAGTGAAAAACATTTTCACAAATCTTTAGAAACCAAGTATGTTTCCTTTTTTCATTTTCATAAAACAAAGCTTTATTAAAACTTTCAATATAATCCCAAAAAATGAATTAAAACTCATTTTATTATTTTCAGAATAAAACTCTTCTTCCACCAATGGAGATATATCCCATTCTTCAATAGATATGATCTTCTTGATGATAAACTTTGAGAAGTTATAACTTCCTTTCTGCTGAGTATTACTGAAAAAGTGAGTTATATCAACACTTTTTATAAATATCAGAAGATTTTCATAAAATCCTCTTTGTTTGTAAGAACCATATACATATGATGTATTGGTTAGATATCTTTCCATGATAGTCCATGGAGTTTTTTCCCATTGGATATCTTTTTCTTCTATAAGAAGAATCATTTCTCGATGTTTTGTCTCTGTATATAGAGCTGAATCATTATCATCATCTTTTATGATGTTAGCATATGATGCTGAACCTTGAGAATCTGTATTACTTCTCTGTTTTTGTTTAAAGAATTTTTGAAATTCATTGTATAACTCAATCTGCTCAGTATTACTGGCTGATGAACTAGATAAGTTCTGGGCTATTAGCCTCTGTTTGTCATGTTGTGCAATAATATTAGGGGGTTTTCCCCTACCACCTCGCCCTCTATAAGGGGACTCTCCTCTTCCTCGGGAATACATATCTGTAAATGAAAACATTAGGATAAATATTCTCGAATTAAGAAATTAGGGAGATGATTATCTTCACCTTTTTTATAAATGATTTCAAAATCAAAGGGAGCTAAATGAGCCTGCCATCTTGTAAACATTTGTTCAGACACATCATGTTTAAAATCTTTGTTAAACATAAATTTTGCAGATTTGCAGTCAGTTTTTATAATAAACTTTTGATTATATAAATCATCTTGAAATTTTAAAATACACCTAACAATAGCTAAGATTTCTTTTGCTACTGTGGAATAATTTTTCTGGGCATTATTCCATTTTTCAGAATAAAATCTTATAAGATATTCATCTTTTGTTTGGGGATTTTTTTGTTTTAAAATTCCTCCAAAACCTATATCTGAGGCATCAGTTTCAACTATTTTACCCCATTGGGGATTAGCAAGCATAAGACAAGGAAGATTTTTAACTGTTTCCTTAATATTTTTAACAGCTATAGTATGTCTTTCAGACCAACGAAAAGGATTTTTCTTTAACCTATCATATAAGATAGCAAAATCTTTAGTATGATCTTTTATATAAGGAGAAATATAATTTAAACTTCCTAAAAATCTTTGTAACTGAGTTTTATCAGTTATTATATCTGGAAATTTCGATCCAAATTCTATGCTTCTTTGAATAGGTATTATTTTTCCTTTCTCAATCATATGACCAAGAAATCTGATATTAGTTTGAAACAAAATCATTTTAGATTTTGAAATAACAAGACCATTTTGAATAACAATATTTTTAAACATTTCTAAATGTTTAAAATGTGTTTCAATATCATTGGAAAACACTAAGATATCATCAATATAAACAATTATAAAATTGCTGTAATTATAAAAAAATATCATTCATAATTTGTTGAAATTCTGAAGGGGCATTTTTAAGGCCAAATGGCATTACTTTCCATTCATAATGTCCTATTGGAACATTAAAAACAGTATTATATCTATCAGATTCTTTTATTTGAATCTGCCAAAATCCTGATTTTAAATCAAATTTTGAAAATATAATTGCATGTACTAATCTATCTAATAAGTCTTTTTTATTAGGTATAGGATGCCTAATCCATTTTAAAACCTTATTAAGAGGTTTATAATTTATGACTAATCTAGGAACACCTCTTTTTTGTTCAGAATGTTTATTAACATAGAAATCAGTACATGACCAAGGAGATTGAGAAGGTTTTATTAAACCTTTATCTCATAAAGAATGAATTTCATTCTTGCATAATTCGAAATATTCAGAATTCATTTGACAAGGACGAGCCTTGGTTGGAATATTCTTTTCATCAAAATTCTCTTCATATGGAAGAGATATAATATGCTTCTTTCTATTCCAAAAAGCATTTGGTAAATCATTACATATCTCTAATGAAAATTTATTATAAATAATTTTTATTTTTTCCTGTAATTTAGGATTCTGTAATTTATCATCTATTGTAAGAAATTTTATTTCTTCTTTTAAAGAATTTATTTGAAAGGTTTTTCTTTCAATCTGTTCTTGTAATTCATTTAAAATTCTATGAACAGGTTTAGTTATAAACTGAAAAGAAATAGGATTACCTTGATAGGTTCCTATAATACCTGTTTCATCAACATATGTTAAAAGATAAATTTAATAAATAAAAGGCAGGCCAAGTATAAGTTGGCTAGAAATATCTTTTGCTAATAAAAAACTGGTTTGAATACAGTTTTTATCTTTGCAAATATAAGCTTTTGGTAATTTATAATTTATCTCTAATTGTTCTCCTCCTGCATGAGAGAGAGAATGAGTAGTTTTATGAAAATATTTTGTAGGAATTAATCCTTCCTGTATAACATTTAAATCTGCACCACTATCTATCATAGCAATAAAATTCTTCTTATAAAAATTATCAATTAATAAAGTAATATTAGTATACCATTTTTGAGATATTGTCATACTTAAAACAGATAAATGTTTCTGATTATTATCAGGAAAATGAAATATCTTGAATATTTTCAAAACTTTCAGAAATTGAATTATTATTATTTTCAATAACTGAAATACGATAGTTTAAACTATTATTGTTGTGATGTAAAATTTTTACTTGTTCTTTATGATTATTAATCTCTTTAACTAAATCATGTATAGTAACTGGATTTTGTTGAATATATTTTTCTGTAAAAGATTTTTAACTTCTTTCATAGAATAAGCTTGTTCATGTTTAACAAGAATGTTATTATCATTATTACTTGTTGAAGCAGTATTCTCCATTTGATCAATAATAGTAGATTTTAATACTGGATCCTTAATCATTTTAAGGAATTCTAAAATATTGTTGTTTATTAAAACATTAATATTTAAATCTTGAAATTGAGACATAAGTTTATAAAACTCATCATTTTTATTATTATCCTCTATAGGACTGATACAAGATTTTCCTAGTATACAGTTATTGTATTCTTCTAAATCTGAAATATCAGATTCATTATCTATAATATCTTCTGAATTATAAGATTCTGAAGAATTCTCAGTTTCACTATTAGAATTATTATTAGAATCCATTATTATTTTAAATAATGTTTCGTTTAGGTTATCATCTATATCTAAATTATTAATTTTGTTTTTAGCCCAACATTGATTAGCATAATGTCCTGGCTTTTTACATTTTCTACAAATTATTAATTTATTTTTAGCTTTATCAGCTTTTCTATCAGCTTTCCATGATTCACGGATTTCTTTTCTTTTCTTTTTTCTATCTTTTTGTCTATCAGACAAATGTCTTTTCTTATAAGTTTTTTCAACTTTATCTTTAATTTTCTTCTTACCTTTATTAGGTAAGTCAATGCCAAATTGATCACAAAATTTACCTAATTGTTTTTTCTCTAGTAAATTCTGTCTTTTAATTTGATTATTTAATTTTAATTCATTACAGAGAGCTAAACTCTCTTGAATACAAGTATTTATTAAATTTTCATATGTATAATTATCATAAGAAATATTTATATCATGTTTTCTTAAAACTTTTCTAACCCTTTCAGCAAATAAGAAAGGTAATCCATCTATAAATTTAGCTTTCCAAAGACTATTATTACAGTCTGGAATTTCATAAATACGAGATAAGAAAGTATCTTTATACCATCTAAAATTAGTAAGTGTTTTACATTTTAGATTACCTAATAAAGTTCTAATTTGTTCACTATTATCAGTGAATTTTCCAGTAAAATGTTCAATCATAATCATTATTAATGAATATACTACATTTTCTAATTGAATATTATTCTCTATCTTTATAGAATTAAAGATTTCATCTTTTTGAGAATAATGTAAATAATTGTCCCACCAACCTTTAAGTGGCCACTAAATCCTGCTGTTATCATTTTAGCAATATTTTTATCATTATTACCTGATGTTTTACAAACAGTATTATACATGAGTATTCTGTGAGCAGTATTATAAATTTGTCTGTCACTTAAACCATCAATATTTCATTCATAAATATTTTTTCCCATTATAGCTATTAGCAAAAATATATTCATTTTTTTCAATAAGAACATCCATTGGAGTAGGTTTATTATAATAATATTTGGATGTCGTAGGTCTATCTGCCCATTTAATTTTATTAATTTCTTCATCAGAATGATTATTAATTTTTTCTAATTCTTCAAACTCTTCATTAACAGTATTTAGATTAAGATTTCTAAATTTTTCTTCTCATAATTTTTCTATATCAGAAGCAGAAGATTTAAATTTAAAATCCTTAATATCAGGAGGGGATTGTATAGATGAAGTAGCAACAACAATATTAGTTTTATAAAGGCCTGAAAATCCTTATTTTGAAAATTTTGGGGAAATTTAAATTTTTTTTTCTTTTAAAAATAATTGGAGTGCCTCATTCATACCAAAAACTGATAAAATGTTTAGCGTTCAAAATAGCAGCGGAAGAAATCTAATGTTTGGAAAATAATGACTTAAAAATAATTCAGCAACATAAAAACTTGATTTGAATTAAAAATAATAAATGCTGAAATGAGGTCCTCGGGTTCCACTACTGCCGACTCGAGCTAGCTCACTGGTCCCCGCCCTCGGCCCCGACCTCATTACCTACAACAATCAAGTCTAGTGAGCGTAAAGACTCAACATGCATATATCGTAAATAACGAGTAAATAATATAGTAAAATTTGCATGGGAGTAAAATTATCATGTCATGAGGCATAATCGTGAAAATAATTTATCATGAGCAATTATAATACGTGCATAGCTGAACTGAAAAACTCATGGTAAAAATGTTTGCTCCTTGGAGCCCTATACTGAAATAACTTGTAATAAATTTTCTGGTGAGATTATGGTCTATGCAAGTGGTCCCTGAACTGAACTGAACTGAGCTGACCGATACTGGGGACCGGACCGATACTGGGGATCGGATTTACGTCTGATCAGACTACTGCCACAGTACTGGGTGAAACAACTGAACTAACCGGTAACTGGTGACCAGACCGATACTGGGGACCGGATTTAATACTGATAGTAAAGTGACCACAAGCAATATCGCATAAATCTCAAAATGAATATTTTTGCACGTAATATAATTAGATAACATCATTAAATATGAACAATTTCGATCTTCTTGCATTAAAACCATGTACTTGCGATATTTAAAAATACCTATATGACTTGATTGAAGAGTGAAAGAAGATATAAACATGCCTTGGTTTGTTTTGAAAGAAAACAAATGAAATAACGACGCGGCGCGGCGGAGACGGAGTGCTCTTCACTTTCTTACATTTTCTCTCTCTTAATTCCTTTAAACCAAGCATGCACCATAATTATTATAATAGCGTAAAAATCGTAAACGTGATGCATGAACATTTAAAAATATCATGATTTGTGCTCAGGGCGCTGCTAGGACTAAAATCTCACTCCGGATGCAAAATGACAATTTTGCCCCTGGAACCCAAAAATTTTCGTTTCAACCCCGGACCTTTAAAATTAACCCAAAGCTTACAAAACTCCTTAAAATGTCCCAAAACATTTTTAAAAGCATTCCTAGACGTAATTACGAGCAAAAAAAACAACTGAACCGATTCGTTTTAAAACATGGACCGGGGTCCCGATTATAACCCGAATCGACCCGAAACTTAACCAAACTTTTCCCAACTTTTTCCCACATCTACTAAACACTTAAAAGACTCTAAAAACCCCAAAACCCAGCTTCTAAACAATCGGCTTTCCTTGGACAGTTGCTGGAAAAATTCCAGCAACTTTACTCTCACCCCCAACCGAACTCCAAGCACCCGATCACCACCTCTACGCTCGCGGGTAGCGTGAGGGCTCTCCCAAATCGTGGTCTGGACACTCCAGAAGCAGGTCCACCGCCTGATATTGCCCCGACCCCGATGGTTTATCTCCCCTTGCACTCGTTCGAACCAAAACCGAGCCCCTTACCACGAAACCCTCTCGATCTACACACTAGCACGGCCCTCCATCAACTCCAGCTTAGGGACCACGTCACTCCTAGTCCTCACACTCTACAGAAACCCTTAGCACAGCCCCCTTTCAAACCAACAAGAAAAACGTGAGCAACTATGCAAGAAGAAACCGAAAATCTCATGCAACCGAAAATGTTTCATGCGTGAAACTGGATCAATCTTTTCATACATATACATACACACGATAGTAAGGCATGGATGATGCAGAAATAATGGTGCAATTACGTGCCTTATGATTGGAAGAGCAAGAACAAGACAAAACCGATGGGGGCCTCTAGTTGCAAATGGTGAAACCGATGGGACCTCTAGCTGCAATTGGTGAAAACGAGAGGGAGATGGTGCTTTGAAGGAGGTGTAGGCTGTTACAAAGTTTAGGTTTAGGGTAGATTGTGTTTAGTAGCTTAATTATATAGTAAACAATTAGTTAATGGGCCTTAAAATGTTTAGTTAAAAGCTAGGAATAATTTTAGGCCCAAAAAGCTTAAAAGTAGGCTCATTAAATCTGAACACGCTCTCGAAAAATATTTCGTGTTGGCAAGTTCTTGAAATTATTAGAAGAACTCTCAAAAAGTCCCTCGATTCGAAAAAATTTGCGTACCGTGAAAAATATAATCCTGCGGGTAAAAATATCCAGAAAAATCTCATTTTAGAAAAATACACTTAAAAACACCTCAACTTAATTTATAGAAAATAAATCGTGTAATAAAATAATTTCCTGAAAATTCACCGGTCTCCGATCCTCGTTCGAACGTGAAATGCAACTTAAAAATCTTAAAGCACGAAGTTTTAAAATTTCATGAAACAAATCCTATCATGCATGAATTATGCCTAAAATGAATAAAAATAATTAACATAAATTAATGAAATAAACATGCTAAATTACCACTTCTTAAATAAATCATTATTAGCTTATCACAATACTCCATCACCAGTCCGGCCTCACTTATTTAATTGAAAAGGTGACAATTAAACTATTGCGTAAAATAAATAAATTTAAAGAAAAAAATTTAAATACTCATGCAATAAAAATCATTTTTATTTAATTACTAGAAATTATGCATGGCTTATACGCAGTCCAATTTACGGGTTCTAGAAGTTTCTGGTTCTTCTATATGAACATCTGGTTTAATTTTATTAATAGCTAAAATAATTTGTTGAGGATCGAAGTTGAGTTTAGAGGGGGGGTGAATAAACTCTACTCGTTTTTCGTTCTGATGAGGTACTAAAATCCTGTTAAGGATAGTAGTTGATCTTGTGAGAATACTTTCACTTGATTACAATAAAACGTGCGGAAACAATCTGATGAAGTAGTTGAAAAACAATAAAGCAGTAGGCAGCAGTTGTTTATGGAAGTTCGAAGATAAACTCTTCTACGTCTCCCCTTCTTCTGTTTCCAGAAGGTATAACTAAAAGACTTTGGATATTACAGTACAACTCTTGTACACACCCACTTCAGAAGGACTTACACCTCAACCTACTGAAACTCTTAGTTTCTCAACTCACAAAAATGCGAAACACAAAGTTCTGAAAAGACTCTTTTCAGATTACAGACTCTTCTTGATAAAGTATAAGTGATGTGAAGATCGTGAAGAGTGTAAGAATTAGTAGCACAAGATGATCTTTTAAAAGATCAGATACAAGCTATGAAGCGTGTGCTAATTTTCTTTGTGTTGAACTTTTTAAATGCTCAAGGAATTTTGATATTCGTCTGATAAGAGAGTAGCTTGGTTCCTTGAAAATGATATTATGCGAAGTGTCGTTTCAAACAAGGATTTGATCCAAGTATATATAAACGACTGAGTTCAACGTTCACAATCAGAGAAGTCTTCAGATAACTGATACAATCAGCTTTATTACCGAAACAAGTTCCTGCAGAAAAGCTATAAAACAATCAGTCTTGTTTTATACTAAATTGGGTAATATGCATTAAATGACTCCGTATAGTATTTAATGCTGTAATTAATACTAGTACTAGGAACTCTTTAACGCTAACAATTAAGATAGCAACGTTAGAAAACGTTCTCTACTGGTTTTGTATTGTTATCCTCTTTTCTACTGGTTTAGTTTTACGAGAACAGCAGCTACTGATAAGTTATTCTGTTGTTCTGGTCTGCTGGTCTACTGGTTTTAGTTATCATCGCCACAATAAAATTCATGTCTAACATAATTTTATCAATACGATCTTTTAAAGAATTAATTTCTTCTCCTATAATCGTAAGATATAAATTTGTATAATTTTGTTTTTCAATTATTTGATTTATATATTTAATAGTGATTTGTAACATATCATTCTCAAATAATTTTGAAAAAGCAGTAAAATTTAAAATTTTATTATTCTTTTCTATTATAAAAGATTGTTGTGGAGGATAAACATATTTTTGAATCTGTCCTGAACAAAGTTTATAATTTCTTTCAAGAATAGACATATAATTTATAATAAATGTTTTGAAAAACCAAGAACAAAATGTATTAATTTATTCTGGTTTTCACCATATTTATAAAATGTTGAAACAATATATTCAAACTCTTCTTCAGAGAAACTTTTAAAGTACCAATCTCTGAACGATTCTCATTTGGGTAAATAAAATTCTGCATTGATCTTTGCTCTAGCAGAAGATCCTTTAGTAAAATCAATTTTTGGTTTAATATCCATTAAATACTAAAATTCATTTCTGAAACTGTATCAGTTTCTCTAACTTTTTGAAAGTTACTTTTATGAACTATATTATTCTGATTTATAATTAAATCATCTACTGTATTAGTAGATTCTAATTCTTCGCTGGCTTGAGAAGTAGATGCTCTAGAAGTTTGTGGTATATCTACCATATAATCTAGAGGAGAAATAAAAGAGTGACTAGATCTTGATCTAGCATAAACAGAAGAGGGTAATAATTGTAGAACTCGTAAATCAGTCTACGTTTAAACCATGCATAATTCTAGATTTTTAAATTTAATTGACTCCATTGCATGATTATTTTAAATGAACTTCTTTGAAGTTAATTATTTTATTATTTCATCTCAGTAGTTGATTTTTAGCATTTCAGTTATTTCAGTGAGGCCGGACTGGAGTTGGAGTTTTGAGATAGGATTTAAGATTCGAGAATTATTTCCGGGAGTTAATTTAACTAGCAAGTAAGTTCATTTAAGTTAATAAGGGAGGTGTGAGGATTTAATTTAAGTTGCTTGAGGTGATTAAGAAATAAGCCCATTTAAGTTGCATAATTAAAAGGTTAGCTCACTAAATTAATTAAAGGATTAGTAAGGCCTTTAAGGATTATTAGTTGACTAGATAAACAACACTCCCCATCCATTTTTTAGAAGTGAAATTTCGGCCACCCCTTAGTACCTAGACAATTATTTTTGCCAACCCACATTTGGCCATTCCATGTAAATTTTTAGCATGCTAATCTTTTCAATTATTAACCAAACCTTAATTAGTTAGTTATTAAGCATGATCCTAGCCTTGGATACCATACAATACATCGGTCAAGGCATTCCCAAGGAGATTTGACAAGCATGTGCAAATTTTAAGGAGTGTGGGACTTAGTCTTGAGTTGAGATCCTATATTTGTGGATCTTGCCTCTCACCTTTCCAACCATTTTTCTCCCCACCTCCATAACCACTCCATCACACCCCTCCCCACTGAAATTCAGAGAGTTTGAGAGGGGAAATTTCGTGACCCTCATAGCTAGAGCAAGGGAGAAAAATCCAGCAAGGTAGCAAGAAAAGAAATCGCTCCATCTCCTCCGCGCCGGATCGTCTCATCTTTTCGTTTTCTTTCGAAACGAATCCAAGGCATGTATATACTTTTTCTAAACCTCAATCAAGTCATATTATCAAGTATTTTTCAGTACATGATCAGATTTCATCATGCAAAAACCGAACACATATCAAATTTGTCAAAAGAAAATGCATGCAGATTTTTCGGTTTTTCTTGGGCAGCTTCATGGTTTGCTTTGTGTTGTGGATTTCAGGTTATGATTCGACTCCAGGCTCTCAAGGCTGTTCCTAGACATGTAATAGGATGTATTAGGACCATGTTGGTCCATTCATTTAGCCCCCACCCTTGCTGGAAACCGAAATGACAGCAAGTTCCCCATAGGTGCAGGAAATGGTGTTCGAAAAATTTCAGTTTCTTGTCTTGAGGGTTGGATCTGATCTTGGCTGCTCTAAGGGCTCTTAGCCATGGTTGGATCACTCCCCTAGCATGTCTAAGACATGACTAAGTCTCCATTTTGGTGGCTTGGTCCATGACTCCTCGGTTTTTAATTAAAACATCACAACAGCCCCTCCCCTCTCGGCCCTTCAGTTTTTGGACAGCATATGTATTTCGAGTTTGGTGGTTTGGTATGGATCTTGGTTGGCCTATGGCCCTTAGCCATGGTTCATACCATGCCCCTATATGTCTAGATTGTGCCATGGTCAATCAAATGGCCAATGGAACTATCCGTGACAGCAAAACAAGAACAATGTCCGACGCGCAGAATTTGTGCTCTCGGGTGAATCTTTTCTGATGTTTGCTGGATTGGTGCGAATTGTGGCTGGTCTTGTGCCCTTAGCCATGATTCAAATCATTCCTTGGGATGTTGGTAAGGGTCTCTGGTCAGTGGTGTAAGCCCCAATGGCCGGCGGACTCGAAAACGACACAAGGAAAACAAGTGCGCAGCTGCTGTATTTTTGGACAGCAAGTTGCTGTGTCGGTTCAGAGGCTCGTTCGAGTTCTTGGTCGGCTTTTAGCCTATGGCCTTGGACTGGACAGTGCCCCTTTAAGTTAGGAAGGCCATGTTTTTGGCCGTTTGTCATTCGAATCATTTTTGAAGTCGTACGAGAATTTACGGTGCGATGTGCCAAGTTGCGCAGCTGCTGGAAAATTTTACAGCAAGTTGCTGTGTCGGTTCAGAGGCTTGTTCGAGTTCTCGGTCGGCTTTTAGCCTATGGCCTTGGACTGGACAGTGCCCCTTTAAGTTAGGAAGGTCATGTTTTTGGCCGTTTGTCATTCGGATC
Organism: Primulina eburnea; assembly: GCF_022965805.1. Taxonomy (NCBI): domain Eukaryota; kingdom Viridiplantae; phylum Streptophyta; class Magnoliopsida; order Lamiales; family Gesneriaceae; genus Primulina; species Primulina eburnea. The sequence continues at coordinate 45,311,852 of NC_133101.1, read as the reverse complement.
ATTTTTGAAGTCGTACGAGAATTTACGGTGCGATGTGTCAAATTGACTCTCGAAAGAGCGTTTCTTGTTTTGGCCTCCATTCCACCTAGATTTCGACCATCATAATTTTGGGAGCATTATTTCATTATTTTCAGCGTATTTTAATCATGACTATATGTCGGTTCAGTGTTGGTTCGGGTTGGTTCGGAGTCACGATTAAATACGAAGTCATTAGACGTCATAACCGCATCTTTTGAACGTAAATTGCATAGTTGGTCAAGTTTAAGCTATTGCATATTTTCATGGCACCTTTAGGTTGCAGCGAGCCTGGGGGACGATCCAACCCACTCCAGTTGGTAAAATTACAGGATATTTTCATTATCGCCAGTTAATTATTTTACGTGCATGAAAACAGAAAATGATTATTTTTTAGATTTATGCGATATGGCTTGTGGTTCATTCACTATGTGGGAGCATTATTTATACGGTCGCCAGTGACCGCTCAGTTCAGGTTGGTACCATCAGGTCGCCAGTGACCTATCAGTTCAGGATGGTACCATCGGGTCTTCAGTGACCGCCAGCTCAGTTTCAGGCTCCCCGGTAGTCAGTTACCGATCAGTTCAGCTTAGTGCAGTGGCCACAGGCGTAAAACATAATCTCAACAGAAAATTTTACCAGTTATTTCAGTACAGGGCTCCAAGGAGCAAACGTTTTTACTATGATTATCAGTTCAGTTATGCACGTATTATAATTGCTCAGTACAGATTATTTTCAGCATCAGTACAGATTATTTTCAGCATGAGTACAGATTATTTTCAGCATCAGTACAGATTACTTTCAGCACGCCTCATGACATGATATTTTATCCCATGCATATTTTACTTCAGATTTTACTCGTTACCTGCGATATATGCATGCTGAGTCTTTAGGCTCATTAGACTTGATTGTTGTAGGTATTGATGAGGCCAGGGCCGAGGACGGGGACCAGTGAGCCAGCTTGGGTCGGCAGTAGTGGCACCCGAGGACCTCAGTGCAGCAGTTGTTATTTTTCCGCTAATAATTTTTATCAGTCGTTGGACAAATTTTAAGTAGTTATTTTTGGAAACTTTATTTTTATTCCGCTGCAATAATTTGAAACATTGAACTTGATTCACCTGTGATTTTATGAATGAGACCGTTTAAGTTCTTTTAAAAAGAAAATTTTAAATTTTCCGCAAATTTTCAAAGTAAGGATTTTTGGGACTTTACAGTTGGTATCAGAGCCTATGTTCTTGTAAAGGGTTACACTACTACTGACTCCGAGAAACTCACGAAGCCACGTCTTCGGTCTGTAAGTTTTACAGTTCAGCATTTTGTTCAGCATTTTATTTAAAGCATGAATTATTTTGTCAGCATGCTTCCAGATTTTCAGTATTTCAGTGTTTAGTTAAAATAAATTATGGAATTATGCATGTTAGTTACGTACGGGTTATGTATGGAACAGTATGCCCCCTAGACGCCAGGTTGGGCGCCCGAGAGGTGGCGCGAGGCGCTGTCATGAGTACGGTGAGGATCGTAGGCGGGAGGAAGACTTACCTCCACCCCCTCCGCCTGATATGAATGCCCAGATGCTAGCTGGGATGACGCAGTTCTTCGCACAGTTTGCGGGGAACAATGCCGTTGTCGCTGCCGCAGCCAGGCCGGCAGGACCCGAGGCTGTTTATGAGCGATTCATGAAGATGCGTACGAAGGAATTCTCTGGGACGTCCGACCCCATGGTTGCCGAGGGATGGATCAAATCTCTCGAGGTCATTTTCGAGTTTATGGAGCTAGGAGACGCAGACCGAGTCCGATGTGCCACCTACCTTTTCACTGGAGACGCTCGCTTATGGTGGGAAGGAGCTTCGGTAGCCTTGACTTTGGCTACACTTTCTTGGAACCGCTTTACGGAGGTTTTCTACTCCAAGTATTTTTCTGAGGAGGTCCGCACCAGACTGACCACAGAGTTCATGAGCCTGAGACAGGGGGATATGACGGTTACGGAGTTTATCCGTAAGTTCGAGAGGGGCTGTCACTTTGTGCCCCTGATCGCGAATGATGCCAGAGCGAAGCTGATGCACTTTCTAGTGGGTTTACGACCGATCTTGCGCCGGGATGTTAGGGTGTCTGACCCTACCACTTATGAGATTGCCGTCTCCAAGGCCTTAGCCGCAGAGCAGGATCTGCGGGACATCGAGAGGGATCGCCAGGGCAAGCGCCCAGTCCAGGTACCCCACCGCCCTCCTCCTCATCAGCATCAGCAGCAGAACAAGAGGCCTTTCCATGGACCGCCGAGGAACAGAGGCCAGCAGCAGCAGGGACGCTTAGCCCCGAGGACTCAGGAGCACCCAGTCTGCCCCAGGTGCTCACGTCGTCATCCTGGAGCATGTATGTCTGGCTCAGGAAAGTGTTTCAAGTGTGGCAGCCTAGACCACATGTTGCTGCAGTGCCCTCAGAGGAATCTTCCTACTCAGGGCAGGGTTTTTGCGCTCCATGCCGCAGAAACCAACCCGGAGACCATGTTGTTGACAGGTACCTTTAAGCTTTAAGTTATTATTGAATTTCCGTGTTTTTGGGAATGGGGTTTGAGCATTTGAACTTAGAACAGCGATAGGATTGCATGCTCTACTTAGTATTATTTTCGGGACTTAGTTAGAAGAACTGTGGCCTTTGCATGTCTATAAGCTTAGCTTCTATGATCTTTGGGTTCCGCTTAGTGTTCCGAACTTTCAGGAAGAATTTTCATAGCCGGCTCAGCTACCAAGGCCTTGATAGATTCAGGGGCCACGCACTCGTTCATTTCGGAGGTCTTCGCAAACTTTCTCAAGATCAAGACCATTGGGCTAGACATAGCCTTTTCAGTAGTGTTGCCGTCAGGCGAGGAGATGGCAGCTACCAATGTTATCAGAGATATAGACCTTGAGCTGCACGGTAATCTTGTTTATGCGGATCTGATTGTGCTACCGATGCCGGAATTTGACATCATCCTAGGAATGGACTGGCTACTGAAGAACAGAGTGTTGATAGACTTCCAGCGGAGATCTATTCTTGTCCGACCACCTGGAATGGAGCAGTTCTTATTTGAGCCGGACAGGTACTTTTCGTTACCGCGCATTATTCCATATGTTCAGGCTAGGAAACTCATGCATAGAGGGTGTCGAGCATTTCTAGCGACCGTTTTATCTGTCCCCGAGGAACCCAGCCAGTCAGCCTCAGATGTTCCGATTGTCAGAGACTTCTTAGACGTTTTTCCCGAAGACGTCTCTGGTATGCCACCCGAGAGAGAGGTGGAGTTTTCCATTGAGCTTATGCCAGGTACGGCTCCGATATCCAAAGCGCCATACCGACTTGCACCGACAGAGATGGCAGAGCTTAAGAAGCAGATTCAGAAACTTCTCGACAAGGAATTCATTCGCCCGAGCTTTTCACCATGGGGCGCGCCAGTCTTATTTGTAAAGAAGAAGGATGGCTCCATGAGGCTTTGCATTGACTATCGGGAGTTGAACAGGGTTACAGTTAAGAACAAATACCCACTGCCGAGGATTGAGGATCTGTTTGACCAATTGCAGGGAGCTTCGATTTTCTCTAAGATAGATCTGCGTTCTGGTTATCATCAGTTGAGGGTGAGAGATGATGATGTCTCGAAGACAGCTTTCAGGACTCGTTATGGTCACTACGAGTTCCTGGTGATGCCGTTTGGTCTGACAAATGCTCCAGCGATCTTCATGGATCTCATGAATCGCGTATTTCAGCCGTATCTTGACCAGTTTGTGATAGTGTTCATAGACGACATTCTTGTCTACTCCAAGAGTCAAGAGGATCACAGCAGACATTTGACCACAGTGTTGCAGACCTTGCAGAAACACAAGTTATTCGCAAAGTTCAGCAAGTGCGAATTCTGGTTAGAGAAGGTGGCGTTCTTGGGCCACATTGTTTCTAGCAGTAGTATTGAGGTAGACCCCGCAAAAGTTGCAGCAGTCCGAGATTGGGTTGTGCCTCAGAATGCATCCGAGATCCGCAGTTTTCTTGGGGTGGCAGGATATTACAGGAAATTCATTCAGGGATTCTCCTCCATTGCCGTTCCACTCACAGCACTGACCAAGAAAAATGTGAAATTTGTGTGGAGCAAGGAGTGTCAGAAGAGCTTCGATACTTTGAAGCAAGCTCTTATCTCAGCACCAATATTGGCCATGCCAGCAGGACCCGGTGAGTTTGTCCTTTACACAGATGCTTCGAAGCTTGGTTTAGGTGCAGTTCTGATGCAGCATGGGAAAGTGATAGCGTATGCTTCTCGACAGCTGAAGGTCCATGAGAAGAACTACCCTACCCATGATCTGGAGTTAGCGGCTGTAGTTTTTGCCTTGAAGATTTGGAGGCACTATCTGTATGGAGAGAAATGCCAGATCTTTACCGACCACAAGAGCCTCAAGTATTTCTTTACGCAGAAGGAGCTGAACATGCGTCAGAGGCGTTGGTTGGAGCTTGTGAAAGACTACGATTGTGACATTAGCTACCACCCGGGTAAGGCTAATGTAGTTGCGGATGCTTTGAGCAGGAAAGTCGCAGTGATGGCTCACCTGACGATTCAGAAACCTCTTCAGATTGAGATACATAAGTTTGATCTTGAGACTTATCCTCGCGGTAGAGTTCCTCGTCTATCTACCTTGACGATTCAGTCCTCTCTTCTTGACCGTATTCGCAGCGGTCAGTCAGCAGATGAGCAATTGGCACAGTGGAAGAAAAGAGATGAGGCCAAGGGCAGTGTCTTATATTCAGTCAGCGACGGTATTGTGAGATACCGAGACAGGATATGGGTTCCTAGCAGTGATTCTATCCGAGCAGACATCTTATCAGAGGCCCATACGTCCCCGTACTCCATTCACCCTGGGAGTACGAAGATGTACAAGGATATGCAGTTATTGTATTGGTGGCCGGGTATGAAAAGAGACATCAGACGGTTTGTGTCCGAGTGTCTGACTTGTCAGTTAGTGAAGGCCGAACATCAGAGACCAGCAGGTTTGCTCAAGCCTCTTCCCATTCCCGAGTGGAAGTGAGAGAATGTTACCATGGACTTCGTGATCGGTTTGCCGAAGTCAGTCAGAGGATCAAATGCCATTTGGGTGATTGTAGATCGTCTTACCAAATCAGCGCACTTTCTGCCTATTAAGACGACATTCACCATGATTCAGTATGCAGAGCTTTACATCCGAGAGATAGTCCGACTTCATGGTATTCCAGTTTCTATAGTATCCGACAGAGATCCCAGATTCACTTCCTCATTTTGGAAGAGCTTGCATTCGACTATGGGTACGAAGTTGCTGTTTAGCACAGCCTTTCATCCGCAGACAGATGGACAGTCAGAGCGTGTTATTCAGATCTTAGAGGATCTTCTTCGTGCTTGTGTGATTGACTTCTCAGGGAGTTGGGAGTCGAACTTGCCATTTGTAGAGTTCACCTATAACAATAGTTTCCAATCTTCTATTGGTATGGCTCCGTATGAAGCACTGTATGGCCGCAAGTGCAGATCTCCTGTTCATTGGGATGAAGTAGGAGAGAGAGCAGAGTTGGGTCCAGAGATTGTTCAGCAGGCAGCAGATGTAGTAGTCAAGATCCGTGATAGGATGAGGACTGCTCAGAGCCGACAGAAGAGTTATGCCGATCAGCGGAGGAGAGACTTAGAGTTTGCAGTGGGCGATCATGTCTTTGTGAAAGTGGCACCTATGAAGGGTGTCATGAGATTTGGGAAGAAAGGGAAGCTCAGTCCGAGATTCATTGGACCATTTGAGATCCTTGACAGAGTTGGGACGCTAGCTTATCGTGTTGCTCTTCCGCCGAATTTGGCCGGAGTACACAATGTCTTCCACGTCTCTATGCTGAGGAAGTATATGGCAAATCCTTCGCATGTCTTGAACTTTGAGCCGCTGCAGCTTACTCCGAACCTATCTTATGAGGAGAGACCAGTGCAGATCCTAGACAGACAAGAGAAAAAGCTTCGGAACAAGCTGGTTAAGCGAGTCAAAGTCAAATGGCTCAATCATTCTGAGGAGGAAGCTACATGGGAGTCTGAGCCGGAGATGAGAGATCGTTACCCCGAGTTATTCGGTGAGTTCTAATTTCGAGGACGAAATTTCTTTTAAGGGGGGAAGGATTGTAGAACCCGTAAATCAGTCTACGTTTAAACCATGCATAATTCTAGATTTTTAAATTTAATTGACTCCATTGCATGATTATTTTAAATGCACTTCTTTGAAGTTAATTATTTTATTATTTCATCTCAGTAGTTGATTTTTAGCATTTCAGTTATTTCAGTGAGGCCGGACTGGAGTTGGAGTTTTGAGATAGGATTTAAGATTCGAGAATTATTTCCGGGAGTTAATTTAACTAGCAAGTAAGTTCATTTAAGTTAATAAGGGAGGTGTGAGGATTTAATTTAAGTTGCTTGAGGTGATTAAGAAATAAGCCCATTTAAGTTGCATAATTAAAAGGTTAGCTCACTAAATTAATTAAAGGATTAGTAAGGCCTTTAAGGATTATTAGTTGACTAGATAAACAACACTCCAAATTTTAAGGAGTGTGGGACTTAGTCTTGAGTTGAGATCCTATATTTGTGGATCTTGCCTCTCACCTTTCCAACCATTTTTCTCCCCACCTCCATAACCACTCCATCACACCCCTCCCCACTGAAATTCAGAGAGTTTGAGAGGGGAAATTTCGTGACCCTCATAGCTAGAGCAAGGGAGAAAAATCCAGCAAGGTAGCAAGAAAAGAAATCGCTCCATCTCCTCCGCGCCGGATCGTCTCATCTTTTCGTTTTCTTTCGAAATGAATCCAAGGCATGTATATACTTTTTCTAAACCTCAATCAAGTCATATTATCAAGTATTTTTCAGTACATGATCAGATTTCATCATGCAAAAACCGAACACATATCAAATTTGTCAAAAGAAAATGCATGCAGATTTTTCGGTTTTTCTTGGGCAGCTTCATGGTTTGCTTTGTGTTGTGGATTTCAGGTTATGATTCGACTCCAGGCTCTCAAGGCTGTTCCTAGACATGTAATAGGATGTATTAGGACCATGTTGGTCCATTCATTTAGCCCCCACCCTTGCTGGAAACCGAAATGACAGCAAGTTCCCCATAGGTGCAGGAAATGGTGTTCGAAAAATTTCAGTTTCTTGTCTTGAGGGTTGGATCTGATCTTGGCTGCTCTAAGGGCTCTTAGCCATGGTTGGATCACTCCCCTAGCATGTCTAAGACATGACTAAGTCTCCATTTTGGTGGCTTGGTCCATGACTCCTCGGTTTTTAATTAAAACATCACAACAGCCCCTCCCCTCTCGGCCCTTCAGTTTTTGGACAGCATATGTATTTCGAGTTTGGTGGTTTGGTATGGATCTTGGTTGGCCTATGGCCCTTAGCCATGGTTCATACCATGCCCCTATATGTCTAGATTGTGCCATGGTCAATCAAATGGCCAATGGAACTATCCGTGACAGCAAAACAAGAACAAAGTCCGACGCGCAGAATTTGTGCTCTCGGGTGAATCTTTTCTGATGTTTGCTGGATTGGTGCGAATTGTGGCTGGTCTTGTGCCCTTAGCCATGGTTCAAATCATTCCTTGGGATGTTGGTAAGGGTCTCTGGTCAGTGGTGTAAGCCCCAATGGCCGGCGGACTCGAAAACGACACAAGGAAAACAAGTGCGCAGCTGCTGTATTTTTGGACAGCAAGTTGCTGTGTCGGTTCAGAGGCTCGTTCGAGTTCTTGGTCGGCTTTTAGCCTATGGCCTGGGACTGGACAGTGCCCCTTTAAGTTAGGAAGGCCATGTTTTTGGCCGTTTGTCATTCGAATCATTTTTGAAGTCGTACGAGAATTTACGGTGCGATGTGCCAAGTTGCGCAGCTGCTGGAAAATTTTACAGCAAGTTGCTGTGTCGGTTCAGAGGCTTGTTCGAGTTCTCGGTCGGCTTTTAGCCTATGGCCTTGGACTGGACAGTGCCCCTTTAAGTTAGGAAGGTCATGTTTTTGGCCGTTTGTCATTCGGATCATTTTTGAAGTCGTACGAGAATTTACGGTGCGATGTGCCAAATTGACTCTCGAAAGAGCGTTTCTTGTTTTGGCCTCCATTCCACCTAGATTTCGACCATCATAATTTTGGGAGCATTATTTCATTATTTTCAGCGTATTTTAATCATGACTATATGTCGGTTCAGTGTTGGTTCGGGTTGGTTCGGAGTCACGATTAAATACGAAGTCATTAGACGTCATAACCACATCTTTTGAACGTAAATTGCATAGTTGGTCAAGTTTAAGCTATTGCATATTTTCATGGCACCTTTAGGTTGCAGCGAGCCTGGGGGACGATCCAACCCACTCCAGTTGGTAAAATTACAGGATATTTTCATTATCGCCAGTTAATTATTTTACGTGCATGAAAACAGAAAATGATTATTTTTGAGATTTATGCGATATGGCTTGTGGTTCATTCACTATGTGGGAGCATTATTTATACGGTCGCCAGTGACCGCTCAGTTCAGGTTGGTACCATCAGGTCGCCAGTGACCTATCAGTTCAGGATGGTACCATCGGGTCTTCAGTGACCGCCAGCTCAGTTTCAGGCTCCCCGGTAGTCAGTTACCGATCAGTTCAGCTTAGTGCAGTGGCCACAGGCGTAAAACATAATCTCAACAGAAAATTTTACCAGTTATTTCAGTACAGGGCTCCAAGGAACAAACGTTTTTACTATGATTATCAGTTCAGTTATGCACGTATTATAATTGCTCAGTACAGATTATTTTCAGCATCAGTACAGATTATTTTCAGCATGAGTACAGATTATTTTCAGCATCAGTACAGATTACTTTCAGCACGCCTCATGACATGATATTTTATCCCATGCATATTTTACTTCAGATTTTACTCGTTACCTGCGATATATGCATGCTGAGTCTTTAGGCTCATTAGACTTGATTGTTGTAGGTATTGATGAGGCCAGGGCCGAGGACGGGGACCAGTGAGCCAGCTTGGGTCGGCAGTAGTGGCACCCGAGGACCTCAGTGCAGCAGTTGTTATTTTTCCGCTAATAATTTTTATCAGTCGTTGGACAAATTTTAAGTAGTTATTTTTGGCAACTTTATTTTTATTCCGCTGCAATAATTTGAAACATTGAACTTGATTCACCTGTGATTTTATGAATGAGACCGTTTAAGTTCTTTTAAAAAGAAAATTTTAAATTTTCCGCAAATTTTCAAAGTAAGGATTTTTGGGACTTTACAATAATCTTCTTTGTTCATTATTAAAATGTATATGAACAGATCCTTCATTAGTTTATATTACTTGTTGTAAATCTCTATTTATTATAGGATTTCTAGGAACAGCTTGTTCAATTATCCGGTTTTCTGGAAATTCAATTTCTTCTCATTTTATAGATCTACGAGTTGTCATATTAGATCTATTAAAATTAGTTTCTATCAGAATATTTTCATTTAATTTTTTATCTATTCTTTTACACATAGGATTAAGTGTAAATAATGGTTTATAATAAATACGATAACAGATACATATAACTTCTGTTCCATGAGTATAATTATAACCATGAGTTTTACCATTTAATGTTAAAGAATCTAATATATTAATGTCAGACAAAGATAAAGATAAATTAGGATAAACATCAAAATATACTGGACCATGTGCCAAACTAGATTGTATTATTCCCATAAGGGATTGTTTCCAATTCAAATTTCTACCATCTCTTAAAGCTGCTATGAAGCTTTCTGGTAGTCCTTCTAAAGTTAAAGGTCTAAAAGCAATTTGAATTAAACCTATATGAATAAATTTGTAATTTTTCCTATAAGGCATAATATCTTTATTATTTAATAATCTAATAACCATTTCTTCATTATGAAGAGGTACTGATGATTCTGTAGTTTTAACTACTTGTTTAAAACCAATTCTTTCAAAAGTTTCTAATTTATAGATCATTTTAGATTCTATCTTAGAAATAGTCCATTTATTCAATAAATCTAAATTTTCAGGTAAATCATATTCTTCATTTAAACTGTTATGAACAGTTTCTTTCAAACTGAAAATATTCATTTGAATAAATTGTGCTAAATTATTAACCAGATTATTTCCATGGCTCTGATACCATCTGAGGCTTGGAATCAAAGAGGAATCTGATACGTGGCGTTGTTTTACCAAACTTTAAAATTTTATATCTTACGATTATAAGAGAAGAAATTAATTCTTTAAAAGATCGTATTGATAAAATTATTTTAGCTATTAATAAAATTAAACCAGATGTTCATATAGAAGAACCAGAAACTAATATTGTTTATGTTGCTACTTCATCTATACAATCCCCTCCTGATATTAAAGATTTTAAATTTAAATCTTCTATTTCTGATATAGAAAAATTATTAGAAGAAAAATTTAGAAATTTTAATCTAAATACTCTTAATGAAGAGTTTGAAGAATTAGAAAAAATTAATAATCATTCTGATGAAGAAATTAATAAAATTAAATGGGCTGATAGACCTAAGACATCCAAATATTATTATAATAAACCTACTCCAATGAATGTTCTTATTGAAGAAAATTAATATATTTTTGCTAATAGTTATAATGGGAAAAATATTTATGAATGGAATATTGATGGTTTAAGTGACAGACAAATTTATAATACTGCTCACAGAATGCTCATGTATAGTACTGTTTGTAAAACATCAGGTAATACTGATAAAAATATTGCTAAAATGATAACAGCATGATTTACTGGCCAACTTAAAGGTTGGTGGGACAATTATTTACATTATTCTCAAAAAGATGAAATCTTTAATTCTATAAAGATAGAGAATAATATTCAATCAGAAAATGTAGTATATTCATTAATAATGACTATGATTGAACATTTTACTGGAAAATTCACTGATAATAGTGAAAAAATTAGAACTTTATTAAGTAATCTAAAATATAAAACACTTACTAATTTTAGATGGTATAAAGATACTTTTTTATCTCGTATTTATGAAATTTCAGACTGTAATAATAGTCTTTGGAAAGTTAAATTTATAGATGGCTTACCTTTCTTATTTGCTGAAAGGGTTAGAAAAGTTTTAGTAAAAGATGATATAAATATTTCTTATGATAATTATACATATGGAAATTTAATAAATACTTATATTCAAGAGGGTTTAGCTCTCTGTAATGAATTAAAATTAAATAATCAAATTAAAAGACAGAATTTACTAGAGAAAAAACAACTAGGTAAATTTTGTGATCAATTTGGCATTGACTTACCTAATAAAGGTAAGAAGAAAATTAAAGATAAAGTTGAAAAAACTTATAAGAAAAGACATTTTTCTAATAGACAAAAAGATAGAAAAAAGAAAAGAAAAGAAATCCGTGTGTTAGATATGAATTTTATTGTGGCGATGATAACTAAAACCAGTAGACCAGCAGACCAGAACAACAGACTAGCTTATCAGTAGCTGATGCTCTAGTAAAACTAAACCAGTAGAAAAGGGATAACTACACAAACCAGTAGAGAACGTTTTCAAACGTTGCTATCTTAATTGTTACCGTTAAAGAGTTCCTAATACTAGTATTAATTGCAGCATTAAATACTATACGGAGTCATTTAATGCATATTACCCAATTAAGTATAAAATAAGACTGATTGTTTTATAGCTTTTCTGCAGGAACTTGTTTCGGTAATAAAGCTGATTGTATCAGTTATCTGAAGACTTCTCTGATTGTGAACGTTGAACTCAGTCGATTATATATACGTAACGGAAGTAGCATCGAGATCACTGGTAGATGCGAAACCAGCATCCTTCAACAAAACACTGATCTGAACCGCGAAACCAGAACTTCGCCTGACAACCATACCTTCATAATTCTGAAAAAAAATGACTCCAGTCCACCTTAATCCCTTGGTGATGGCAGTCATTCCTTGAACTTCTCCTTCGTCAACTTGTCGAAGGTGCCAGCCTTGATCAAAATAGCTTTACTACATATCGGCCAGAATCTGATACTCTATTTTGAGCAATTTCTTGTGGCAGGAAGGAGACACTTTTCTCCAGATGCGGAGAATGAGCTGAGAGCACAGACATATCTGTCTTGGAAATATCAAGAGTTCAGACATACCCGAAAGTGGAAGAGAGGAGCTCCTAGGTGTGCGGCATCAATGGAGATAGAAGCATCTCCTTGGGTATGAACAATCCTTCCTTCATGCACTGTTGCTTTGGCGTAAAATTCCAGGAGAGCATTTTTGTAGATAACTGCTGGTGCTTCCAGAATTTCCAGAGTCCTGATCTCAATATCGTGAAACATTTCAAGAGATTCTCATCCTGATGGTGAGAAGGAAGCAAAGTAACTGATAAGCGTTAAGAGTGTGCTCCAGCCATTTCTGTGATCAGATGATGCAGAAAAAAAATTGCAGTAGTTAGTTGATGAGAGAGAGAAAGCAGTAGCGGAATAGCGATCGTTATGAAACATAAAGGTGAAAATGTGAAATATGAAATAGATATACAGCCGTCAAATAAACATAAAACACGTGTCAGTATGTTCTTGGTTGAGTGTTTGAAAAGTTTTGCAGAAACTGTCAGAGAGACGAATGATTTTAAAATTTTGAAAAAGAGCGGGTTGTCCAGACGTTACTAAAAGATTCAAAAAGGATTTGTCATTTTATGATAACGTCTGCTAGAGTTTCAAGGTGCTGAAATATTAGACCGCTTTGTCAAAACAGCAGACTTGTAGTTTTATCGAAAAGACAAACATTCATCTGTTTTCTGAAAAGGTGTCAAACTCTTAGTCTGACCAAGATACTGTTCCCCCTCGGTAAATGCAATTAATAAGTAGTCATAATTGCGATAAGTGACTCTTGGCCATATCTCAATCTGAGCCTTTGAAAATGAACAGTCGCAATCTTGCGATTCACAAGAGTCTTTGTTCCCTCTATAAATACCTGCAAGGCTTGAACGAAGTTAAACAACAACAATGAAAACTCAAGTAAAAAGAGAGTTAGAGTTAGATTCAGGAGATGAAGCAAAATTGCCCAGAGAGAAGTTTGAGGTTATCATAAATTTCGTAATGATCTTTGAAATACACTCCTGAGTTGAGTTTCCACAGTTATGCAGATCTTTTGCTTCGATTCAGTTTGAAATATAGCATCGATTCATCCAGAAGCATGCTAATGCAGTAAGAGAGTGCTGGTGGATTGATGATGCTGAAATCCTCTCTGATGCCCTGTAAGGCATCTAAAAATTATATTAGTGCTGGCAAGACCTAAGCTTGTTAGATTCTTTCTAGGCCTTTCTCTTTCGAAGAAGACCATCTTTTTCCTGTTGAAGTACTTTGCAACAAATGTCAGAAAGCTCCTATTTCAGAAGACAAGCACTACATGTAACGCTACTGGTTAAATAGCAAAGAAGATCTACTGTTTTTCCTTTTGCATCGTGTAAAGTACTGAAATGGTTTCTAATAAAATTCCAGTTTTGCTTTACTGACTTTTCTCTTCTGCTTTTCTGCAAATAACTTACTGTTAGTTCAATGCGATGACAAACAAGTAAAATAGAAGTTTAACTAAGATACAGAAATAGTCAAGTTAAACTATTAAACCAAGAGAATTACGAAATAAGAAAACTTATTTTCTGGTAAGGGTTTCGTGAAGATACTGCTGTTTGTTGATCAGTAGAACATATATTCCAGACGAATGTTCTTCTTCTACACATGATCTCAAATAAAGTGATGTCTGATGTCTATGTGCTCGTTCTGGAATGAAGTACTGGATTTTGTGTGATTGCAATTGCACTGGATTGTCACAGAATAGGTGATTCGGAGGCTTGAATCCCATAGTCTCTTAGCTGTTGTTGAATCCACAGTACTGAGAGCAGCAGCTTCCAGCAGCCAGATATTCTGCTTCTACAGTATGTGCTATGGAGTCTGTTTCTTGCTAAACCAGGATATCAGCCTATCACCAAGAAATTGACAGAAACCACTTGTGCTTTTTCGGTCTAGTTTGCAACCTCCATAATCAGCATCTGAATATCCAATAAGATTTAACGATGAATCATTGGGATACCATAAGCCAACGTTTTGAGTTCCTTTCAAGTACTTCAAAATACATTTAGCAGCAATATAATGAGATTGTTTGGGGTTAGATTGAAATCTAGCAAAAACAAACAGCAAACATGATATCCGGTCTGTGGCAGTTAAATATAATAAAGAACCAATAAGACCTCGATACTGAGTTACCTACTGGAATACCACTTCATCTTATCAAGCTTAATAGATGAGCTCATTGGAGTAGAAGCAGCAGAGCATGCTTCCATTCCAAACTTTTTCAGAAGCTCCTTGGTGTACTTGGCTTGATTTATAAAGATCCAGTATCTGATTGCTTAATCGTATACCTAGGAAGAATGTTAATTCTCCCATCATACTCATTCAAATTTATCATGCATCAATTTTCCAAACTTTTCACATAATTTGGGGTTAGTTGACCCAAAAATAATATCACAACATAGATCTGTACTAAAAGAATGTGCTTATTCTTGACTAAAGTAAATAAAGTTTATCTAGCTCCGATGGTAAAATCATGACAATAAGAAATTGTGATAGAGTGTCATACCAAGCTCTAGGTGCCTGTTTAGACCATATAAGCTTTGTGTAATTTAAATACATGATGCGGAGAGAAATGATCGATAAAACCTGGAGGTTGTTCGACGTATACTTCTTCTTGTAAAAGACCATTTAGAAAAGCACTTTTCACATCCATTGATATACTTTGAAATTCTTGAAAGCAGCAAAGGCTAAGAAATTCTGATTGCTTCGAGCCTTGCTAGGTGCATAAGCTCATCAAAGTCTATGCCTTCTTCTTGTCTGAAGCCTTGAGCTACCAATCTAGCTTTATTTCTCACCACTGTGCCTCTTCATGATTGTTTTTGAATACCCACCGAGTTCCAATGACAGCTTGATGAGATGGTCTAGGTACTAGAAACCAAACTTCATTACGTTTGAATTGATTCAGCCCTCTTGCATGGCTTCAATCCAACTAGGATCCAGAAGAGCTTCTTCAATCATCTTTGGTTCATCCTGAGATATAAAAGCAGCATGCATGTATTCATTAAGCATTTGCCTTCTGGTTCTCAACGGTGCTGCTGGATTACCAATAACCAATGATGGAGGATGAGATTTTCTCCAGATAAACGGATTTGAATGGACATCTTCCTGATTTGTTATGTTAAGTTGTCTTCTACAGAACAGTAGTAGGTTCTTGAATATCTTCTGCTGGTATTGGTAGATCCAAAGTCTGTACTTCTGGTTCCACTATTGGAATTTCTGGTTCTGGATTTTGAAGATCCTTGGTATCTACATCATCTTCACTGTCAATTTCCAGTGAATTCTGTCTAACCTGTTTACTAAATCAGATATGCTAGAAATTTCAGCACTGCTGTCTTCATCGAAGACAACATGAATCGATTCTTCAACATTAAGAGTTCTATTGTTGAAGATTCTAAAGGCTCTGCTTACAGCAGAGTAACCAAGAAATATCCAAGCATCTGATTTGAGTCAAATGCCGTCAAATGATTTTTGCCATTATTTAGTACAAAACATTTGCAACCAAACACATGAAAATAAGATACATTGGGCTTCTTCCCTTTCCATATTTCATACGGAGTCTGGTGTGTCTTTTGTTGACCATAGATCTGTTTTGCGTGTAACAAGCAGTATTGATAGCTCACCAGAAGCGCGGAGAAATGTCTGCATCTGCTAGCATTGTTTCTAGCTGCTTCTTTTAGAGTTCTATTTCCCTCTCGCTACTCCATTTTGTTGAGGAGTTCTGGCAGCTGAATATCATGATGAATCCTGCTCATTCAATAACTCAAGATACTTGTTAGTGAATTCAGTGCCCCGATCACTTCTGATTTTAATGATGGTAGAAGATTTTCAATTTGAATCCTTTTCAGAAGCTGATCAAAGACTACTGGTTTGATCTTTTCCTGCGAGAAAGATTACCACAAGTGAATCTAGAAAAATCATCAATAACAACAAGAGTATATTCATCCCCCTAAGCTCATGATGGGGAAGGACCAAATAGATCCATATGCAGTAGTTCCAGACATCTTGAAGTTGATTTGCTATCTTTGGTCTTGAAGCTGGATCTATCTGTTTCCCAAGCTGACAAGCAGAACAACATGATTTTTAACGAAATTAGGTCAGGTAACCATCAACTATATTCTGCTTCTTGAGATAATTGATTGACTGAAATTCAGATGATTCAGTTTCTTGTGCCATAGCCAGTGTTATGCTAAGAAGCAACTAAGCAGTGTAGGAGTAGGACATGATTTGTTCCAAGAGACTTGTAAGATTTGCCTTCTCCTTTCCGGTTAACACAGTAGTTTCATCATCAAGAATTTCTAACTATACACGAATGCTTCTGAAAGCTACAGAATAACCATTATCACATAGTTGACTAATGCTGATTGATTGTAACAAAGATGTCAACTAATAACACATCATTAATAGTTATGTTACCATGGATAATTTACCCTTACCCAGGGTTTTACCTTTTGAGTTGTCCCAAAAGTTATCTTTGGTCCAGTAAGCTCACTATCCGGAAAGTAGGTTTTCTTGTCCAGTCATGTGTCCTGG